>NC_041389.1:77299407-77425434 GCF_002162155.2 Triticum dicoccoides | reverse complement strand
TATACCTTGAAAATTTATCATACATATATCAAACATTATGTTTATATATGTTCAACATTTCAAAAGCACATGACTAACATTTTTTAAATGTAGATTTTGATCTCTACATTTTTTTGTACACATCAAGAACATTTTTTATACATGTATAACCAACTTTAATACATAATTACATTTTTAAATACAATGATTAATATTTTTTTAAAATATTTGATGTCTACTTTGTGCCATACATATCTGTACATTTTTCGTGTACAACTGAAACATTTATTTTATATATGTTTTACATTTTTCAAATACATGATTAACATTGTCTGAAAACACATGTTTTTGAAGATTGTTTTTCGAAGACGTGTTAAACATTTCTTCAAATAATTGTTGAAACATTTTTTCAAATGCTATCAAAAAATTTGTACAGTTGCACCAACATTTTTCTAACACCACACACACATTTTTTTTCCAACTTAAGTGTTTTTTAAACATGCATATTTTTTAATTGTTTTGAAAATATAACAAAAAATGATTTTTCCATTCTCTTCGGGGAACCTATAGAAAGATTATCAGACGGCTTTCATTCCCTTCAGGGGGGGGGGGGTGTTCCTTCAGAGCAGTCCATATCATCAGATGAACTCCCTGATTAAAAGGAGAAAATGAAATCGAGTGAACGAACAATAAAATGAACTAACGAAAACCGATCGAGCGACGGTGCTACTGGGCCGGCCCATTACCATGTCTCTTCACCCGAGCGAACAATTTGTCTCACTAAATGCGAGACATAGGGGCGCCCAAAAAAGGAAGGGCGAGTCTATACCTCGCTGAATGGTGAATTGGACGCACATCTTGCCTCAAACGCTTGTGATGAGAGGCCAGGCCCAGTGCACAACTACATGCGCACATCTAGGGTGCTAGCACACACACACATCTAGCTAGCTAGCATCCTGAGCTACTCAACAAGGGAATCCAATTTCCCCGTACCTGTTCTTGCTAGCAGCAGAGGGCCTTTGGTCCCTCTTCAAATCCAAAAGTGAGTCATCAAATTTTTACGGTTTGTAGATGGCATCCTCTGCGCCACCGGTAAACCATTTGTTATGCATAGATGAGAACGTGTTCTTCTTCAAGACAAATAGTATGGGAGCCATTGAGATGAACCAAGTGCTAGATATTTACTGTCAGGCCACTGGTTAGCGAATAATTTGTGAGAAATCATTGATATTCTTCAGTAAGGGTGTACCAGAAGCGATTAGGAATGAGATCAAGGAATTGCTCAACGTCCCAAATGAGACTTTCAACAAGAAATACTTGGACATGCCGTCTGATATTGGTTCATAATAAATGGTGTGTTCAAATATTTGAAGGACCAGTCCTGAAGTAAGATCGAAGGAAGGGTAGCAAATACCATCTAAGCGGCAGGTAATGAAGTGCTTGTAAAAGCGGTGGCCAAAGCAGGGCCAGTTTTTTCCATGTCATGCTTCAAACTTCCAAGAGGGCTATGTGAACACCTAAACATGCTAGTCTGGAAGTTTTTGTGGGGCAGCAAAGATGGCCACCGCAAGTCACATTGGGTCTTGTGGAAAGTGATAACATAGCCAAAAGGGATGGGGGGTCTAGGTTTGAAAGACTTTGAGCTTTTTAACCTGGCCATGTTAGCGAGACAAGCATAGCGCATTCTGCAGCATCTTGAATCTCTGAGCGCTCGTTTGTTAAAAAGCATCTATTGTCCAAACTCATCCATATTGCATGCAAACTATGGAAGTCATCATAGTCAAATTTGGAGGGATATCTTGGAAGGTAGAGATGTGTTGAAGCAAGGATTGATCAGGCAGATTGGAAACGACTAAACAACAAACATTTGGGATGAAATGCTAAGGCATATGGGTGCTTACCACACCACTTGAAGGAAATATGCCCTAGAGGCAATAATAATGTTGTTATTTTATATTTCCTTATTCATGATAAAGGTTTATTATTCATACTAGAATTTTATTGATCGAAAACATAAATACATGTGTGAATACATAAAAAAATACTGTGTCACTAGTAAACCTCTACTAGACTAGCTCGTTGATCAAAGATGGTTAAGGTTTCCTAACCATGGACATGTGTGTTGTCATTTGATAACGGGATCGCATCATTAGGAAAATGATGTGATGGACAAGACCCATCCATTAGCTTAGCATAATGATCATTTAGTTTATTGCTATTGCTTTCTTCATGTCAAATACATATTCCTTCGACTATGAGATTATGCAACTCCCGGATACCGGAGGAATACCTTGTGTGCTATCAAACGTCACAACGTAACTAGGTGATCATAAAGATGCTCTACAGGCATCTCCGAAGGTGTTTGTTGAGTTGGCATAGATCGAGATTAGGATTTGTCACTCCAAGTATCGGAGAGGTATCTCTGGGCCCTTTCGGTAATACACATCGTAAGCTTGCAAGAAAATGACTAAGGAGTTAGTCATGAGGTGATGTATTACGCAACGAGTAAAGAGACTTGCCGGTAATGGGATTGAACTAGGTATAGAGATACCGACGATCGAATTTCGGGCAAGTAACATACTGATAACCCACAAGTATAGGGGATCGCAACCGTTTTCGAGGGTAGAGTATTCAACTCAAATTTATTGATTCGACACAATGGGAGCTAAAGAATATTTGCAAGTATTAGCAGTTGAGTTGTCAATTCAACCACACCTGGAGATTAATTATCTGCAGCAAAGTGATCAGTAGAAAAGTAGTATGATAGTTTTTATAGTAGTAGCAACAACAATAGAAACAGTAACAGTGATAGCAATGATTTTGTAGCAAGTGCAATAGTGACAGTAGCAGTAGTAACTTAGCAGAAACAGTATAAGAGAAATTCGTAGGCATTGGATCGGTGAATTTGTTGAATGATATTCATCATATAATAGTCATAACGTAGGGCGATACGGCACTAGCTCTAGTTCATAAATATAATGTAGGCATGTATTCCGCAAATAGTCAAACGTGCTTATGGAAAGAACTTGCATTACATCTTTTGTCCTACCCTCCCGTGGCAGCGGGATTCTATTGGAAACTAAGGGATATTAAGGCTTACTTTTAATAGAGAACCGGAAGAAAGCATTAACACACGGTGAATACATGAACTCCTCAAACTACCGTCATCACCGGGAAGTGTCCCGACTTCTGCCACTCCGGGTTTACCGGATCATAACACGTAGTAGGTGACTATAACTTGCAAGATCAGATCTAGAACATAGATATAATGGTGATAACATAAATGGTTCAGATCTGAAATCATGGCACCCGGGCCCAAAGTGACAAGCATTAAGCATGGCAAAGTCATAGCAACGTCAATCTCAGAACATAATGGATACTAGGGATCAAGCCCTAACAAAACTAACTCGATTACATGACGAATCCCATCCAACTCCTCACCGACCAGCGAACCTACGAAGGAATTACTCACTCCCGGTAGGGAGCATCATGGAATTGGCGATGGAGAAGGGTTGGTGATGACGAAGATCGAAGACCCCCTCTCTTTGGAGCCCCAAACGTACTCCAGATCTGGCCTCCCGATGAAGAACAGGAGGTGGCGGCGGCTCCATCTCGTCAAACGCAATAATTCTTTCTCTATGTTTTTTTCTCCAAATATGTGATTTTATAGTATCAGGGTTGGAGTCTGCGGGGCCACCAGGTGGGGACAACCCACCTGGGCGTGCCCGGAGGGGGTGCCCTGGTGGGTTGTGCCCACCTAGGTGCCCCCCTCTGATGGTTCTTGGCTCCAGAAATTCTCTTTTATTATATAAAATTTCCTCGCAAAGTTTCGTTCTAATCCGAGAACTTTTATTTCTGCACCAAAAATAACACCATGGTAGTTCTGCTGAAAACAACGTTAGTCCGGGTTATTTTCATTCAAATCATGCAAATTAGGGTCCAAAACAAGAGAAAACGCTTAGGAAAAGTAGATACGACAGAGATGTATCAACTCCCCCAAGCTTAAACCTTTGCTTGTCCTCAAGCAATTCAGTTGATAAATTGAAAGTGAAAAAGAAAAACTTTTACGAACTCTTTTGCTCTTGTTTAGATAAATAAGCTTAAGTAGAACCCAGGTTTTCAACAAAGATTATAACTAACCATGTTAAGAGTAACTCTTAAAAATTATATTAACTCATATCAATGGCATAATCAACTAGCGAGCAATAATAAGATATCTTAGACAACAACACTTTGTCAAAACAACCATGATATAATATAACAATAGTGGTATCTCGCTAGCCCTTTCTGAGACCGCAAAACATAAATGCGGAGCACCTCCAAAGTTCAAGCAGCGACTAAACACTATACTTCATGGTATAAAAGATCTATTCATGATGCACCCAACATTAGCTACACATAATGCATGAGGATGACAATAGTGCTCTCAGGTTCTGGCGCTTATTTGAGAAGGTGATGACACAACATAAAAGTAAATAGATAGTCCCTTCGCAGAGGAAAGCAGTGATTTGCAGAGGTGCCAGAGCTTAAGTTTTTAAAACAAAGATAAATGAAATTTTGAGAAATGCACCCTTCTTATTTACTTCGTGATAATTAGTTATCGGTATCTTCCATGCTAAACACATTAGTGGCGGTTCCCAAGCGATAAAAGTGAAGGTTTACTCCCCCTCCACCAATAATCACACTCCACGGCTTGTCTGAAACAACGGGTGTCGTCCATACCAACAACAGTCCTGGGGGAGTTTTGTTTAATTATTTGCAATTTGAGTTCGGGACTAGGAATCTCTATTACCGCCCCTCTCGTTCAAGGACGAGTGAATAAACACTCATCATGAGAATAACCCACGTAGCATGGAAGATACTGATTACCTCATGTTGCTCTATGAACAATCCAGGCACACAAAAAGGATACTTATTTGAAGTTTCTTTAGAGGTGGCACATGCAAATTTACTTAGGACGACAGGGTAATACCACATGTAGGTAGGTATGGTGGACTCATCTGGAATAACTTGGGTTTCAGGATTTTGATGCACAAGTAGTATTCCCTCTTAGTACAGGCGAAGGCTAGCAAATAAGGTTGAGAAGCGGCCAGCTAGAGAGCGAAAACGGTCATGAACATGCATTATGCATAAGTAACATTGGATACTAGCATGAATAGGATATGAACACCATGAACATAAATATCATAGAGGCTATGTTGGTTTTGATTCAACTACATGCATGAACACGTGCCAAGTCAAGCCACTCGAACATTCAGAGGAGGATACCATATCATCATGCAACATCACAATCATTTTAACGCAATGTTGACATCCAAGATAAATCATTATCCACTCCTAGCTACTTAAGCATGGCATGCGAAACTATAATCTCTAATTTTCATTGCAAACATGTTTGATCATAATAAGTTGAATCATGGATACTAGGTTAAACATATTTACAAAAATAGAACAAGTTGAGCTCGTACCCATTTCTCTCTGCCACAGCCAGTTCATCAAATATCGTCATTATTGCCTTTTACTTGCACGACCGAACGATATGAAAGTAATAATAGTGCAAGAGTGTCGTGCACTAAGCTAGAATCTGCAAACATTTTATTCAAAAAGAAGGAAACAAGCTAATATGGGCTCTCTGTTAGATCAACAATAATGCGTATGAGAGCCACTCAACATTTTCATCGTGGTCTTCTCCTCGGTAGGACTCAATAAAAAGAAAAGAAATTCAGAGAAACACAATGAAATATTTTTGGAGTTTTTGGTTTTTATTTGGAAGGAAACAAATTAAAGAAAGAAAAACAAAAATGAGAAAAACTATTTACACGGGAGAGCTCGCAACAAGCAAAAGAAGAACAAGGAAATCTTTTTGGGTTTTCTTTTTACATACTACAACTAACTACACTAGAAAGAAAAATCAAAAAGAAGTAGGAAATACTTTTTTTTGTATTTTCTCAAAGTTTTTCAAACACATAATAAGAAGGCGGGAAAATAAATCTAGCATGGATAATATAATGAATAAGCGTGGACACCTACAGCTAGAATAAAATGTGCGATCATGAAAGTAATGTCGGTGAAAATACGTACTCCCCCAAGCTTAGGCTTTTGGCCTAACTCGGTAATCTCCATCAGTAGCCTGCATAATGGTCAGAGTGATAGCTCACCGAGGTTCAGGGTGCAGACACCTCAGCTCGCGGTGTAACCACAACCGTTGCGTTATGTGCTCGGGCCTCGCTCTCAAGAACATAATATCTTCCCTTGTTGTGAACATCAAAGAGAGCAAGTGCAGGAAAAAAGGTGTCCACAACGGACCTTTTATTAAACAACATGTTATAAGTAAAATTATGGGGTTCACTACTAAGGATCTTATGACGTTTCATAGCATCGAAGTCAAGGTACTGCGTGGGTAGGATGGGGTCATAAGGCCAAGGTGAAACACCAAGCTCTCTTGCAAAGCGTGTGGCATAAATTCCACCATAAAAATATCCACTACCAGCGTTGTGTTGCAATTTACGTACCACTATGGCTCCAAGGTTATAATTTTTGTCACCGATTAGAGCGGTGTGGATAAGGTTCAAGTCTGGAGCACAAAGTGTACTACAATCTTGTTTGCCTACAATGCATATTCCATTAAATAGTGCAAAGTATTGGATCGAGGGAAAATGAATGCTCTTTATTCTACCTTGGGTCACTCCTATGGTCTCACCATAGCAAAGGCTAGCCAAGAATGTCTCAAACTCCGACCTTGGTGGTTCATCCAATGAACTCCAAAATGGAATTTTGCAGTGATTAGAAAATGTCTCTAGAGGTATAGTAAATGAATTGTCATATAGTTTAAATGATACTCTGGACTCATGAGGATGGAATTTAAATACTTTGGTAAATGATTTAGTGAGGCTGAGGTGTTGGTTGCACTTATCTGCAATGTAGGGACCGAGCTCGGCATTGTGAACATATTGCTCAAATTCTTATTTAATGCCCACACGCAACATATAATTCTTGCATGGCCATAAACATGATTTGGTGGCAGCATCTCAAATGGATTTTTCACTTGGTTCAACATAGGACTAATGAACGGAGCTGCTACTAGAAGATGCCTCCGAGGACCTCCGCCTCGAAGAACTCCTTCCAAAGAGGTTCATCATATTCGCGTACAATATTCTGAAGAAAAAAAATTGGGTCACAATTTTTTGCCAACAAAACTTTACAAGAATGATAGCAACTACTCATAGGGATGCATAGAGGCCATATCAAGCATTCAAACTACTTAGAACTCTAAGAATTTAACATGCAAGCTCATCTAAAATAGCACCAAGAGCAACTAATAATTCAAAGTATAAACCACGAAAGCAAAAACTAATTGGACCAACGGAAGAGTCACATACCAAGCAACAATCCCCCGAAACTGTTTCGAAAATGGAGCTTCGAGCAAAGAGATTGAAATCCGTAGGTTTGAGAGCAAGAGCATGAGAGAGAGAGAGCAATGGTGATTTTTTTCTGGAGGTAGGTGGTGATCTGGGATGAAGAGATAAGTGAGGGGGCCCACATGGGGACCACAACCTACCAGGGCGCGCCTGGGGGTGCCTACGCGCCTAGGGGGTTGTGCCCACCTGGAGCACCTCCTTTTGATGTAATTTGCACTAAAAATTCTTAAATATTCAGAAAAAATCGTATTAAATTTTTAGAGCATTCTGAGAACTTTTATTTTTGGGTCAGTTTTTTATTATACGAAAAACTCAGAAAGCAGACAAAACATGACATTTTATTTTATTTAACTAATAAAAAACAGAAGACAAAAAGGTAGGGATAGAAGGTAGTGCTTACAAAATTCATCAACTTCAGACCTCTCAAAAATGATTCATTGATAAGATTGATCAAGTCTTATTAAGGGCATCTCTAGCCGCGCCCCCAGGAAGGCCTCCCCAAGCATTTTTTTCGCGCCGGCGCCGAAAAAACGGCCCAGTCGCGCCCCCAGGAGCCCGATTTTCGCCGGCTTGGGCCGAAAACAGCGCCGGCGGACCCAGCCCGAACCCGGCGCGCTGGGGGGCGCCCGGGGGCGCCGGGCGAACTGTTTTGGCGCGAAAAAGCCACGGGCCCGCCGCGTCAGCGACACGGCTCCCTTCTCGGCCCTTCGTCGTCCTCATCGCCTCATTTCCCGCGGCGAATCAATGCCAAAGCTGCCGCGTGCTGCCGCGCCGGTCAGCCTGCGCCATTGATGCCTCACGGGTGGCGCAGTGAAGACCGGACGACACGCGTCCCTCGCGCTCCCTCGCCCGCCACGCGTCCACACGGTGGCACGCGCGCGGGCGGCGCCTCGGCCTATATCTGACGCGCCCCGGCGCACTCGGCGACTCACACTCTCCCGCCGTCGTCGTTCCTCCCTCTCCTCTCCTCTCTTTCGCCGTCTATAGTTCACACCCATGGCCGAGCGCTTCCCAGGCGACGGCGCGGCGGCGAACGGCTTCGGCCGCCGCCATCTTCATGAAGACGAGGCTCGCCTCCTTTACGAGGCCGAGTACCCGGTCCCGCCGGACATGCGGGTGCCCGGGGCGTGGAGGATTAGCGCGGGCGGCGTGCCGGTGCCCCCGGTACCCACCGGTGCGGCGCGGCGTGCGGAGATCGCATGCATCCGCTCGAACCTGCCGCGTGCGGCGAGGGAGGGGCTACGGTACGTCCCCGACAGCCCGCTCTGGGACCCTTACTTCCGCCGCCGTCACGCCCAGTAGCTCGAGGCCACCAATGGCGTCGTGCCCTCCGGCAGGCTCAATGCCGCCGGCCGGCGTCGGTGGTGGGGCGTGCCCGGGCGCACGTTGGAGGCCGTCCTCGAGTACATCGAGGGCGGCAACACGCCGCGCCTCGAGTACCCCGCTCCCCCTTCCTTCTCACGCCGCCGGGGAAGCTCCTGGACCCCGAGGCGCATGGAGACCGGGGGGTTCTCCTCCTCGTCCGGCGGCTCGGCCTGCCTCCGCCCCGTCAAGCCGGAGCCCCAGGGCACGCCGGTCGCCGCGCGCACCCGCAGCCCCAGCGTCTGCATCGGCGCCAACGCCTCTCCACCCACCGGCCGCTTCGTCCTCGTAGAGCCCAAGCCGGAGCCCGGCCTCCCTGCGGAGTATGAGGAGATAGCCCGACGCGGCTTCTCAGACGAGGACACCATGCGGTGGGCGTGGGATGACTACCTCCGCGACGAGACGATCCGGCAGCGCCGGGCCCTGGAGGAGATCGCCGCCCGCAAGCGTGGGTGCGAGGACGAGCACAGCATCGTGGTCCTCGACAGCGACGACGACGACGATGACGACGCCCCCAGACCGTCCAACCTGCCGCGCCAACCGGGGGAGGGATGCAGCAGGGACGGCGGAGGCGTAGGCGGGGGCGGCGGCGACGACGACGGCGATGACGATGACGACGATGGCGGTGACTACACGCGGTTCTACAGCCTCCTCGGCATGTAGAACCGCGTGGGCGGGCGGCGAGGGAGACGGCGGGGGTAGCCCGCGGTAGTTTTTTTCTTTTTTTTGTAAAATATGTTTAAGTTTGAACGAACTCGCCGATGTTTGCGTTAAATTTGAGTCGTTTTTGCGCCGTATTTGACTCCTTTGACTAACCGTGGGCACCGCGACTGGGGGGCATCACGCCCCCAGTGCGCGGTTTAGCACCGGTGCCCCCAGGGGGCGATTTTTTGCCCCTCCTGGGGGCCAACGGCTGGAGATGCCCTAACAACCACTTCTGATTAGCATGAAACCGAAGAACTTCCATGAAACACGGGCATCTCCAGCCGCGCCCCCAGGAAGGCCTCCCTAGGCGTTTTTTTCACGCCGGCGCCGAAAAAACGGCCCAGTCGCGCCCCCAGGAGCCCAATTTTTGCCGGCTTGGGCCGAAAACAGCGCCGGCGGACCCATCCCAAACCCGGCGCGCTGGGGGGCGCCCGGGGGTGCCGGGCGAACTGTTTTGGCGCGAAAAAGCCGCGGGCCCGCCGCGTCAGCGACACGGCTCTCTTCTCGGCCCTTCGTCGTCCTCATCTCCTCGTTTCCCGTGGCGAATCAATGCCAAAGCTGCCGCGCGCTGCCGCGCCGGTCAGCCTGCGCCATAAATGCCTCACGGGCGGCGCAGTGAAGACCGGACGACACGCGTCCCTCGCCCTCCCTCGCCCGCCACGCGTACACACGGTGGCACGCGCGCGGGCGGCGCCTCGGCCTATATATGACGCGCCCCGGCGCACTCCGCGACTCACACTCTCCCGCCGTCGTCATTTCTCTCTCTCCTCTCCTCTCTTTCGCTGTCTCCAGTTCACAGCCATGGCCGAACGCTTCCCAGGCGACGGCGCGGCGGTGAACGGCTTCGGCTGCCGCCATCTTCATGAAGACGAGGCTCGCCTCCTTTACGAGGCCGAGTACCCGGTCCTGCCGGACATGCGGGTGCCCGGGGCGTGGAGGATCAGTGCGGGCGACGTGCCGGTGCCCCCGGTACCCACCGGCTCGGCGCGGCGTGCGGAGATCGCACGCATCCGCTCGAACCTGCCGCGTGCGGCGAGGGAGGGGCCACGGTACATCCCCGACAGCCCGCTTTGGGACCCTTACTTCCGCCGCCGTCATGCCCAGCAGCTCGAGGCCACCAACGACATCGTGCCCTCCAGCAGGCTCAACGCCGCCGGCCGGCGTCGGTGGTGGGGCGTGCCCGGGCGCACGTTGGAGGCCGTCCTCGAGTACATCGAGGGCGGCAACACGCCGCGTCTCGAGTACCCCGCTCCCCCTTCCTTCTCACGCCGCCGGGAAAGCTCCTGGACCCCTAGGCGCATGGAGACCGAGGGGTCCTCCTCCTCGTCCGGCGGCTCGCCCTGCCTCCGCCCCGTCAAGCCGGAGCCCCAGGGCACGCCGGTCGCCGCGCGCACCCGCAGCTCCGGCGTCCGCATCGGCGCCAACACCTCTCCACCCACCGGCCGCTTCGTCCTCGTAGAGCCCAAGCCGTAGCCCGGCCTCCCCGCGGAGTACGAGGAGATAGCCCGGCGCGGCTTCTCCGACGAGGACGCCATGCGGTGGGCGTGGGACGAATACCTCCACGAAGAGACGATCCGGCAGCGCCGGGCCGTGGAGGAGATCGCCGCCCGCAAGCGTGGGCGCGAGGACGAGCACGGCGTCGTGGTCCTCGACAGCGACGACGACGACGACGACGACGCCCCCGGACCGTCCAACCCGCCGCGCCAACCGGGGGAGGGATGCAGCAGGGACGGCGGAGGCGTAGGTGGGGGCGGCGATGACGATGACGACAATGACGACGCCGGCGGTGACTACACACGGTTCTACAGCCTCCTCGGCATGTAGAACCGCGTGGGCGGGCGGCGAGGCGGGCGGCGAGGGAGACGGCGGGGGTAGCCCGCGGTAGTTTTTTTTTTCTTTTTTTGTAAAATATGTTTAAGTTTGAATGAACTCGCCGATGTTTGCATTAAATTTGAGTCGTGTTTGCGCCGTATTTGACTTTTTTGACTAACCGTGGGCGCCGCGACTGGGGGCATCACGCCCCCAGTGCGTGGTTTAGCGCCGGTGCACCTCCAGGGGGCGATTTTTTGCCCCTTCTGGGGGGCCAACGGCTGGAGATGCCCTAAGTTACCTCAGTGGGGATATGAATGTCCCCAACAATAAGCATTTCATATTTCTTTTTGACAGTAGGTAGAGGTAGTTGAAAACTTCCAATAGTGATTGTCGGAGATTTTTCAATAACATTAATACCATTCACTTGGAATTATTTCTTCGGAAAGTGCACCTTATGCTCATTACCATTGATATGAAAAGTGACCTTGCTTTTATTGCAATCCATAACAACCCCTGCAGTATTCAAGAAGGGTCTACCAAGGATAATCGACATGTTGTCGTCCTCAGGCATCTCAAGTATAACAAAGTCAGTTAAGATAGTAACATTAGCAACAACAACGGGCACATCCTCACAAATACCGATAGGTATGGCAGTTGATTTGTCATTCATTTGCAAAGATATTTCAGTAGGTGTGATTTTATTCAAATCAAGTATTCTATATAAAGAGAAAGGCATAACACTAACACCAGCTCCCAAATCACACAAAGCAGTTTTTACATAATTTCTTTTGATGGAGCAAGGTATAGTTGGTATTCCCGGATCTCCAAGTTTCTTAGGCACTCCATCCTTAAAAGTATAAGTAGCAATCATGGTGGAGATTTTAGCTTCCGATATTTTTGTCTTATTGGTGATGATGTCTTTCATGTATTTTGCATAAGAAGGCATTTTTAAGATATCAGTCAAGCGAGTACGCAAAAAGACTGGCCTCAACATTTTAGCAAAGTGTTCAAATTCTTCATCATCTTTCTTTTGGCTGACTTAGGTGGAAAGGGCATAGGTTTTTGAACCCACGGTTCTCTTTCCTTACCATATTTTCTAGCAAAAAGTCTCTTTTATCATATCTTTTATTCTTGGGTTGTGGGTTATCAAGATCAACTACTGGTTCTATTTCAACATCATTGTCTGTTTCTTTATTATTTGTTTGAGTATCTTCATGAACCTCATCATTCTCTTTTTCATCATCAGAAGGTGAGTGTTCATTACCAGATTGAGTTTCAACATCAGAAATAGAGACAACATTATCGTTATTAGGAGGTTTTTCTACTTCAGGTTCACTAGAGGCATGCAAAGTCCTATCATTTTTCTTCTTCTTTTTCTTTTTAGAAGGACTAGGTGCATCAGTGTTAACTCTTTGAGAGTCTTGTTCAATTCTTTTTGGGTGTCCCTGATACATCTCCAACGTATCTATAATTTATGAAGTATTCATGCCATTATATTATCATTCTTAGATATTTTACAATAATTTTATAGCATCTTTATATCATTTTTCGGGACTAACCTATTAACATAGTGCCCAGTGCTAGTTGTTGTTTTTTGCTTGTTTTTTACATCGCAGAAAATCAATACCAAACGGATTCCAAACGCAGCAAACTTTTGGGAGATTTTTTTGGACCAGAAGACATCCAGTGGGCCAAAGAAGTACCAGAGGGGTGCCCTGAGGGGGGCACAACCCACCTGGGCGTGCCTGGGGGCCCAGGCATGCCCTGGTGGGTTGTGCCCACCTCGGTGGCCTCCCACACCGCCTCTTCGCCCTATAAATTGTCAAATATTCCAAATACCCTTGGGGTAACCCTAGACCAGAAATTCCACCGCCGCAAGCCTCTATAGCCACGAAAAACCAATGTAGACCCTCTTCCGGCACCCTGCCGAAGGGGGAAATCATCACCGGTAGCATCTTCATCATCCCGGCGGCCACCATGATGAGGAGGGAGTAGTCCACCCTCGGGGCTGAGGGTTTGTCCCAGTAGCTATGTGTTTAATCTCTCTCTATCTCTCTCTCTCTCTCGTGTTCATGAGATGGCACGATCTTGATGCATCGCGGGCTTTCTTAATATAGTCGGATCATATGGTGTTTTCCCCTCTCTATCTTGTTGTGATGAATTGAGTTTTCCCTTTGAGATTTCGTTTTATCAGATTGAATACTTTTATGGATTTGAGAGCACTTGATATTTGTCTTGCATATGAATACCCGTAGTGACAATGGGGCATTATATTGATTCACTTGAGATATGTTTTGCACTCAACTCGCGGATTCCCGAGGTGACATTGGGTATGCTATGCATAGGGGTTGATGATGTTCTCGTCTTTTGTTTCTCCGGTAGAAATCTTGGGGCACTCTTTGAGGTTCTTTGTGTTGGATTGAGTATTATAATTCTGAATTAGTTTTGGTGTTATTTTAGTACGAACTCTTGATAGATCGATCGGAAAGAATAACTCGGTGTTATTTTAGTATGAACTCTTTATAGATCGATCGGAAAGAATAACTTGGTGTTATTTTAGTATGAACCCTTGGATAGATCGATCGGAAAGAATAGTTACAAACAGTTTCTTCTTATGTTCTCCGCTAGATAATAACTTTGGAGTGATTCTTCATCGCACTTTGAGGGATGATTATATGATCCAATTAGATTAACATTGTTGAGAGATTGCACTAGCGAAAGTACATACCCTAGGCCTCATTTTCAAGAATTGCAATACCATTTGTGCTCACTTTTGTACTTGCTACCTTGCTGTTTTTATTGTTACTATTACAAAATCAATATCTACTATCATTACTACACTTGTATCACCGTCTCTTAGCCGAACTAGTGCACCTATACAATTTACCATTGTATTTGGTGTGTTGGGGGACACAAGAGACTTTTTATTATTTGGTTGTAGGGTTGTTTGAGAGAGACCATCTTCATCCTACGCCTCCCACGGATTGATAAACCTTAGGTCATTCACTTGAGGAAAATTTGCTACTGTCCTACAAAACTATGTGCTTGGAGGCCAAACACGAGTCTA
The DNA here is from genome assembly GCF_002162155.2 of Triticum dicoccoides. Lineage (NCBI taxonomy): Eukaryota > Viridiplantae > Streptophyta > Magnoliopsida > Poales > Poaceae > Triticum > Triticum dicoccoides. The sequence continues at coordinate 77,411,091 of NC_041389.1, read as the reverse complement.
CAAGAACAAGTTGTGTAGTAGACATCAGTCCCTCGGGATAAAGTGGTTCCTGAGTGATTCTACCTCCTCTAGTCATTACTCTATCAACATGATCATTGATATTATTATTCATTTCATCTAACAACTCTCTTTGAGATTTAGCAACTTGTTCTAATTGTCTTTGAACCATAGAGGCATGCTTCCCTACACCTCTAACATCATTTGAGATTCTAAATAACAAGTTACTCAAGCGAGCAATCATATCAGAATTATATTTCAATTGTTTCATAACATTTGCATTGAAGTGATCTTGCTTTCTAATGTAATTATCAAACTCATAAAGGCATTGACTAGGATGTTTATTATAAGGAATATCACCTTCTTCAAAATTTAGTAAAGAATTTACCTCTACCACCTTAGGTGGTGATGGTGTTTCAAGCCCGTGTATTTCTTCGATAGGTGGTAAATTTTTAACATCCTGTGCTTTAATACCTTTTTTCCTTCATAGATTTATTTGCCTCTTGCATATCTGCAAGACTGAGATATAAGATGCCCCTCTTCTTTGGAGTAGGTTTGAGTGGTGGTTCAGGAAGGATCCAATCATCATAATTTTTCAATATGTTATTCAATAATTCTTCAGCTTGTTCAACAGTTCGTTCCCTGAAAACACAACCACCACAACTATCTAGGAAATCCCTAGAAGCATCGGTTAGTCCATTATAGAAGATATCAAGTATTTCATTTTTCTTAAGAGGATGATCAGGCAAAGCATTAAGCAATTGGAGAGGCTGAGGGAGTCCTGGACTAAGGGGTCCTCTCATCCAGTCTAATCAATATGGGCCGGACTGATGGGCCGTCAAGATAAAGGAAGAAGGCCACCTCCCATGTCTGGTTAGGACTCCTGTATGCGTGAACGGCAAGATTAAGTGTCCAGATATATTGTTTCCTTTATTGTAAACCGACTTTGTACAACCCTAAGCCCCTCCAATGTCTATATAAACCGGAGGGCTTAGACCGAAGATAGGATCATAACATTCATAGGCTAGACAATCTAGAGTTTAACCATTGTGATCTCGAGGTAGATCAACTCTTGTAACCCCTATACTCATCAAATACAATCAAGCAGGATGTAGGGTTTTACCTCCCTTAAGAGGGCCCGAACCTGGGTAAACATTGTGTCCCTTTGTCCATTGTTACCATTGATCCTTAGACATACAGCTTGGGCCCCCCTACATGAGATCTGCCGGTTTTGACACCGACATTTGGCGCTTTCATTGAGAGCTCCGCTGTGTTGTCAACAGAAGGATTGATGGCGCGCCTCTTCATCAATGATGATATTGTGTCCAGGGAAACTTTTCTCATCGGACAGGTCTTTGTGTTCGGTGGCTTCGTGCTACGTCCCGACTCGACTGGCCGCCTCGAGTAGGTCGACAGCTACGCCCCTGGTCACCAGATTTGGTTCAGGAACTTGAACTACGTCGCTGATATCCGAGGGGATCTAATCTTCGAGGGATTCGCGGCCCCAACTGCTGCTCCCCACCCTCATAAAGAGGGCCCTGCAGATCCGCTGTTAGATCCCGTTCAGGGGCCAATGGTCACACCTGCCTCGGCCTTGGATCCAGGCCAGATCGCTTTTTTCGATGACGGAAGGATTTACCCCGCCGGACTCTCTTCCATCATGGAACCCTCGGCCGGAGACCCAGACGCGACCAGGCCACCGGAGTCAAACGAAAATCTCCCAGTCACCGGAGAGCCGGACTCGCCTCTGGAGGATAACTTCGAACTGTTGAGGTCTGCGCCCCCGGACCTCGTCAAGTGTCCGGCCCCGCGGATCTGTAGACCCCCATCCAGCTTTCACTTTTAGACGAAGCGCTGGGCTTAATACAATATCTCGCCATTACAGAAGTTTCGCCTCCGAACTACACCCAGCGCAGGTGGGGTACAGAGGTCGGGGAATTTTTCACCAGACCCACCACCCACTTAATAGCCATTGTCAAGGATTTAACCGACATGCTAGACTACGCCTCCGAGGACATCAACAGCATGGACGATGATGTCGACGTCGAGCAAAGCCAAAACCCGCCTATTATAGGGCATTGGACGGCCACTTCTACCTACGATGTATACTTGGTGGACACTCATGAGGAAAAGTACGACGATGGCATTCAAGATCCAGGCAAGGACAAGCCCGTCAACGAACCACCAAACACTGACATCAGCGGCGCCACTCACGATCGCGTCGGGCAAAGTATAGCACTACCGGCACCGGAGATAATGAAACCCCGGACAATGCCAAATACCACCCCGTTGAGCCCACGTCCGAAAAAGACGAGAGGGAGGAGGGTTAGTATAGCCATGAGCAACGGCGGAGCTCCGTTGTGAGCTGAGGGGGCCGTGGCCCCCCCAGCCCAAACAATTTTCTAACTACTATACATACTACTGGCCCCTGCAGACAGTTCGGCGGCTTAGACTTGTTAGAGTTAACCACGATGTGTTATTCCAGTCTGGCACGGTTTGGAATCAATCACCAATCAGGTTAGGTGTAGCTAGGCTTGGACTATTATAAATATACAATGTAATCTACCCCTTGTAATTAATAACCCAGATCAAAGCAATAAAAAAATCTCAGGAACGACCAGCTCCTGCTGCTATAACCCATCGAGTCTTTTGTGTCGAGTGCGCGTGTCTTGGTTGCATCGTATACGAGCGTCCGACGGCGGAATACATCAAGCAGCTAGCCAGGCTAGCCAGCTTTGTTCGTCATATACGAGTGTCCGGTGACGACGACATTATAAAGTGGTTTTTTTGTGTGTGTGACAGCACTACAATTTTCTCTCTCACTTGGTTAGTGGTTGATTGAATTGGAGGATACACATTATAAATTGTTCTCTCAGTAGCAGTATTTTCTTTGCGAGAACTCTAAGTGGACTTGCTCACTACAGATTTTTTTCTTTTGGCCCCCCCAAACATTTTTGTCTAGCTCCGCCACTGGCCGTGAGCATGCTGATCAAGAGGACTCGGAGGATAGCAATTACTTCCCTATCTCCAAAGAGGATGTGGGCCTCGGTGACGAAGATTCCATCGTCTTAGAGGACCCCCTCAAACAAGAACACTTCAAGCAACAACTCATCGCCACTGTGTGGAGCTTGAAAAAGAAACATCAGCAGCTTCAAGCTGAACAGGACACGCTCAACGATAGATGGACTAAGGTCCTAGCTGTAGAAGAGTACGGCCTTGAGCGACCAGTAAAGAGTTACCCTAAGCGCAGCTTGCTACCACAATTCGACGATGAAGCCATTGAGCCAATTCCATCGAAGTACAACTATGCTGATTAGCCGGACCGATCATGTGGACGGGACAAAACAACCTATCAGGCCGAACACTAGCCCGCACCACCTTGCCGTTGAGGCAGGGAGACAACGACGTCAGACTACACATATGACCTACATTAGGACCTGGCTAATAAAGCCGGTCAAACCAGATCGATCAATGGATCCAGAGGACATGCCCTGGCACGAGATGACATCCACCAAACCTGGCGCGATCAACATCATCAAGTTCGAGGTCAGCACCGAACACAGATGTCATCCGAACTACGTCGTGTTGTAGCCAGGTATAGAGGTGTCGCACACCCTATGTGCTTTACTGATGAAGTAATGCGGCACCAATTTCCGGAAGGGTTTAAACCCGTAAACATCGAACAATACGATGGAACAACAGACCCTGCCATCTGGATTGAGGATTTTCTTCTCCACATTCATATGGTTCGTGGAGATGACCTCCATGCCATCAACTATCTCCCCTTGAAGTTGAAGGGAGCAACACGACACTGATTGAATAGCCTCCCAGAGAGCTCCATAGGGAGCTGGGAAGATTAAGAAGATGCTTTCCTGGACAACTTTCAGGGCACTTATGTCTGGCCTCCGGATGCCGATGACCTCAGTCATATAATCCAGCAACCCGGAGAGTCAGCCCGCAAACTTTGGAATCAGTTCCTCATTAAAAAACCAAATCGTGGACTGTCTAGACACTGAAGCCTTAGCGTCCTTTAAACATAGCGTCCGTGATGAATGGCTTGTTGGAAATATGCCCTAGAGGCAATAATAAATTGATTATTATTATATTTCCTTGTTCATGATAATCGTTTATTATCCATGCTAGAATTGTATTGATAGGAAACTCAGATACATGTGTGGATACATAGACAACACCATGTCCCTAGTAAGCCTCTAGTTGACTAGCTCGTTGATCAATAGATGGTTACGGTTTCCTGACCATGGACATTGGATGTCGTTGATAACGGGATCACATCATTAGGAGAATGATGTGATGGACAAGACCCAATCCTAAGCCTAGCACAAGATCATGTAGTTCGTATGCTAAAGCTTTTCTAATGTCAAGTATCATTTCCTTAGACCATGAGATTATGCAACTCCCGGATACCGTAGGAGTGCTTTGGGTGTGCCAAACGTCACAACGTAACTGGGTGGCTATAAAGGTACACTACGGGTATCTCCGAAAGTGTCTGTTGGGTTGGCGCGAATCGAGACTGGGATTTGTCACTCCGTGTGACGGAGAGGTATCTCTGGGCCCACTCGGTAGGACATCATCATAATGTGCACAATGTGATCAAGGAGTTGATCATGGGATGATGTGTTGCGGAACGAGTAAAGAGACTTGTCGGTAACGAGATTGAACAAGGTATCGGGATACCGACGATCGAATCTCGGGCAAGTATCGTACCGATAGACAAAGGGAATTGTATACGGGATTGATTAAGTCCTTGACATCGTGGTTCACCCGATGATATCATCGTGGAACATGTGGGAGCCAACATGGGTATCCAGATCCCGCTGTTGGTTATTGACCGAAGAATGTCTCGGTCATGTCTGCATGTCTCCCGAACCCGTAGGGTCTACACACTTAAGGTTCGATGACGCTAGGGTTATAAAGGAAGTTTATATGTGGTTACCGAATGTTTTTCGGAGTCTCGGATGAGATCCCGGACGTCACGAGGAGTTCCGGAATGGTCCGGAGGTAAAGATTTATATATGGGAAGTCCTGTTTTGGTCACCGGAAGAGTTTCGGGGTTTATCGGTAACGTACCGGGACCACCGGGAGGGTCCCGGGGGTCCACCAAGTGGGGCCACCAACCCCGGAGGCTTGCATGGGCCAAGAGTGGTGAGGGACCAGCCCCTTAGTGGGCTGGTGTGCCTCCCACAAGGGCCCATGGCGCCTAAGAGGTGGAAAGGGGGCAAACCCTAAGGGGATATGGGCCTTAGGGCCCATATTGGTGCGCCTCCCTCTCCTCCCCCTCTTGGCCGCCACCTCTTGGCCATCTAGGGATGCCGCCCCCCTAGTGGTGGGAACCCTAGAGGGGGCGCAGCCCCTCCCCTTCCCTATATATATTGAGGCATTGGGCTGCCCAGAAGACACGCAATTCGATCTCTGCCTGTTGGTGCAGCCCTCCCTCTCTTTCTCCTCATATTCCGTGGTGTTTGGCGAAGCCCTGCAGGATTGCCACGCTCCTCCACCACCACCACGCCGTTGTGCTGCTGTTGGATGGAGTCTTCCTCAACCTCTCCCTCTCTCCTTGCTGGATCAAGGCGTGGGAGACGTCGTCGGGCTGTACGTGTGTTGAACGCGGAGGTGCCGTCCGTTCGGCACTAGGATCTCCGGTGATTTGGATCACGACGAGTATGACTCCATCAACCCCGTTCTCTTGAACGCTTCCGCTTAGCGATCTACAAGGGTATGTAGATGCACTCTCCTTCCCCTCGTTGCTAGTCTCTCCATAGATAGATCTTGGTGACACGTAGGAATTTTTGAATTTCTGCTACGTTACCCAACAGTGGCATCATGAGCTAGGTCTATGCGTAGTTTCTATGCACGAGTAGAACAAAAAGTAGTTGTGGGCGTTGATTTTGTTCAATATGCTTGCCGTTACTAGTCTTATCTTGATTCGGCGGCATCGTGGGATGAAGCGGCCCGGACCAACCTTACACGTACGTTTACGTGAGACCGGTTCCACCGACTGACATGCACTAGTTGCATCAGGTGGCTAGCGGGTGTCCGTGAGACCGGTCCCGTACGTGTGTTGAACGCGGAGGTGCTGTCCGTTCAGCACTTGGACATCGGTGATCTGAATCACGTCGAGTACGACTCCATCATCACCATCCCCTTGAAAGCTTCCGCACGCGATCTACAAGTGGTATGTAGATGCAAACTCACTCCCTTGACTCGTTGCTTAGATGAACTCATAGATGGATCTTGGTGAAACCGTAGGAAAATTTTTAATTTTCTGCAACGTTCCCCAACAATGGTATCAGAGCTAGGTCTATGCGTAGTTCTCTATTGCACGAGTAGAACACAATTTTATTGTGGGCGTGGATCTTGTCAACTTGCTTGCCACTACTAGTCTTTTCTTGCTTCAGCGGTATTGTGGGATGAAGCGGCCCGGACCGACCTTACACGTACTCTTACGTGAGACAGGTTCCACCGACTGACATGCACTTGGTGCATAAGGTGGCTAGCGGGTGCCAGTCTCTCCCACTTTAGTCGAAATGGATTCGATGAAAAGGGTCCTTATGAAGGGTAAATAGCAATTGGCATATCACATTGTGGTCTTTGCGTAGGTAAGAAACGTTCTTGCTAGAAACCCATAGCAGCCACGTAAAACATGCAAACAACAATTAGAGGACGTCTAACTTGTTTTTGCAGGGTATGCTATGTGATGTGATATGGCCAAGAAGAATGTGATGAATGATATATGTGATGTATGAGATTGATCATGTTCTTGTAATAGGAATCACGGCTTGCATGTCGATGAGTATGACAACCGGCAGGAGCCATAGGAGTTGTCTTTATTTATTATATGACCTGCGTGTCATTGAACAACGCCATGTAATTACTTTACTTTATTGCTAACCGTTAGCTGTAGTAGTAGAAGTAATAGTTGGCGAGACAACTTCATGAAGACACGATGATGGAGATCATGATGATGGAGATCATGGTGTCATGCCGGTGACGATGATGATCATGGAGCCCCGAAGATGGAGATCAAGAGGGCAAAGTGATGATGGCCATATCATGTCACTATTTGATTGCATGTGATGTTAATCATGTTTATGCATCTTGTTTGCTTAGAACGACGGTAGTAAATAAGATGATCCCTCATTAAAATTTCAAGAAAGTGTTCCCCCTAACTGTGCACCGTTGTGACAGTTCGTTGTTTCAATGCACCACGTGATGATCGGGTGTTTGATCCAAACGTTCACATACAACGGGTGTAAGACAGATTTACACATGCAAACACTTAGGTTGACTTGACGAGCCTAGCATGTGTATAGACATGCCCTCGGAACACAGAAGACCGAAAGGTCGAGCATGGGTCGTATAGAAGATACGATCAACATGAAGATGTTCACCGATGTTGACTAGTCCGTCTCACGTGATGATCGGACACGACCTAGTTGACTCGGATCATGTAATCACTTAGATGACTAGAGGGATGTCTATCTGAGTGGGAGTTCATAAGATGAACTTGTTTATCCTAAACATAGTCAAAAGGTCTTCGCAAATTATGTCGTAGCTCGCGCTTCAGTTCCACTGTTTAGATATGTTCCTAGAGAAAATTTAGTTGAAAGTTGATAGTAGCAATTATGCGGACTAGGTCCGTAAACTGAGGATTGTCCTCATTGCTTCATAGAAGGCTTATGTCCTTAATGCACCTCTCAGTGTGCTGAACCTCGAACGTTGTCTGTGGATGTTGCGAACATCTGACATACACATTTTGATAACTACATGATAGTTCAGTTAAACGGCTTAGAATTGAGGCACCGAAGACGGTTTTGAAACTTTGCGAAACATATGAGATGTTTCGAGGGCTGAAATTGGGATTTCAGGCTCGTGCCCACGTCAAGAGGTATAAGACCTCCGACGATTTTCTTAGCCTGCAAACTAAGGAGAAAAGCTCAATTGTTGTGCTTGTGCTCAGATTGTCTGAGTACAACAATCGCTTGAATCGAGTGGGAGTTGATCTTCCAGATGAAATAGTGATGGTTCTCCGAAGTCATTACCACCAAGCTGCTAGAGCTTCATGATGAACTATGATATATCAGGGACATATATGATGATCCTTGAGATATTCACGATGTTTGACACCGCGAAAGTAGAAATCAAGAAGGAGCATCAATTGTTGATGGTTGGTGAAACCACTAGTTTCAAGAAGGGAAAGGGCAAGAAGGGATACTTCATGAAACGGCAATTCAGCTGCTGCTCTAGTGAAGAAACCCAAGGTTGAACCCAAACCCGAGACTGAGTGCTTCTGTAATAAGGGGAACAACCACTGGAGCAGAATTACCCTAGATACTTGGTAGATGAGAAGGCTGGCAAGGTCGATAGAAGTATATTGGATATACATTGTGTTGATGTGTACTTTACTAGTACTCCTAGTAGCACCAGGGTATTAGATACCGGTTCGGTTGCTAAGTGTTAGTAACTCGAAATAAAAGCTACGGAATAAACGGAGACTAGCTAAAGGTGAGCTGACGATATGTGTTGGAAGTGTTTCCAATGTTGATATGATCAAGCATCGCACGCTCCCTCTACCATCGAGATTGGTGTTTGCATTGAGCATATACATGATTGGATTATGTCTATCGCAATACGGTTATTCATTTAAGGAGAATAATGGTTACTCTGTTTATTTGAATAATATCTTCAATGGTCTTGCACCTAAAATGAATGGTTTATTGAATCTCGATCGTAGTGATACGCATGTTCATGCCAAAAGATAGTAATGATAGTACCACCTACTTGTGGCACTGCCACGTAAGTCATATCGGTGTAAAACACATGAAGAAGCTCCATGTTGATGGATCTTTGGGCTCACTCGTTTTTGAAAAGTTTGAGACATGCGAACCATGTCTATTGGTGTATATGCATGAAGAAACTCCATGCAAATGGACCGTTTGAACTCACTTGATCTTGAATCACTTGAGACATGCAAATCATACCACATGGGCAAGATGAATGAAATCCTCGGTTTCAGTAAAATGGAACTAGAAAGCAACTTGTTGGAAGAAATACATTTTGATGTGTGCAGTCCAATTAGTGCTGAGGCGTGTAGTGGACATCGTTATGTTCTTGCTTCACAGATGATTTGAGTAGATGTTGAGTACATTTACTTGATAAATCACGAGTCTGAATTATTGAAAGGTTCAAGTAATTTCAGGGTGAAGTTGAAAGATCGTCGTGACAAGAGGATAAAATATCTATGTATGATCATAGAGATGAATATCTGAATTACGAGTTTGGCACAGAATTAAGACATTGTGGAAATTGTTTCACAACTAATACAGCCTGGAACACCATAGTGTGATGGTGTGTCCGAACATCATAACTGCACCCTATTGGATATGATGCATACCATGATGTCTCTTATCGAATTACCACGATAGTTTATGGGTTAGGCATTAGAGACAACCACATTCACTTTAAATAGGGCACCACGTAATTCCAATGAGATGACACCGTATGAACTATGGTTTAGAGAAACCTAAGCTGTCATTTCTTAAAAGTTTGGGGATGCGACGCTTATGTGAAAAAGTTTCAGGCTGATAAGCTCGAACCCAAAGCGGATAAATGCATCTTCATAGGACACCCAAAAACAGTTGGGTATACCTCCTGTCTCAGATCCGAAAGCAATAAGGGATTGTTTCTAGAATCGGGTCCTTTCTCGAGGAAAAGTTTCTCTCGAAAGAATTGAGTGGGAGGATGGTGGAGACTTGATGAGGTTATTAAACCGTCTCTTCAACTAGTGTGTGGCAGGGCACAGGAAGTTGTTCCTGTGGCACATACACCAATTGAAGTGGAAGCTTATGATTGATCATGAAACTTCGGATCAAGTCACTACCAAACCTCGTGGGATGACAAGGATGCGTACTACTTCAGAGTGGTACGTAATCCTGTCTTGGAAGTCATGTTGCTAGACAACAATGAACCTACGAGCTATGGAGAAACGATGGTGGGCCCGGATTCCGATAAATGGCTCGAGGCCATAAAATCCGAGAGAGGATCCATGTATGAAAACAAAGTGTAGACTTTGGCAGAACGACTCGATGGTTGTAAGGCTGTTGAGTACAAATGGATTTAAAAGGAAGACAGACAATGATGGTAAGTGTCACCATTGAGAAAGCTCGACTTGTCGTTAAGATGTTTCCCGACAAGTTCAAGGAGTTGACTACGATGAGACTTTCTCACTCGTAGCGATGCTAAGAGTCTGTTGGAATTATATTAGCGATTACTGCATTATTTATGAAATCTTGCAGATAGGATGTCAAAACATTCTTTCCTCGACGATTTTCTTGAGGAAAGGTTGTATGTGATACAACCGGAAGGTTTTGTCAATCCTGAAAGATGCTAATAAGTATGCAAAGCTCCAGTAATCCTTCTAAGGACTGGAGTAAGCATCTCGGAGTTGGAATGTACGCTTTGATGAGATGATCAAAGATTTTGGGTTTATACAAAGTTTATGAGAAACTTGTATTTCCAAAGAAGTGAGTGGGAGCACTATAGAATTTCTGATGAGTATATATTGTTGACATATTGTTGATCAGAAATGACGTAGAATTTCTGGAAAGCATATAGGGTTATTTGGAAAGTGTTTTTCAATGGAAAGCCTGGATTAAGCTACTTGAACATTGAGCATCAAGATCTATGAGGATAGATCAAAACGCTTAATAGTACTTTCAAATGAGCACATACCTTGACATGATCTTGAAGGTGTTCAAGATGGATCAGTCAAAGAAGGAGTTCTTGCCTGAGTGGTAAGGTATGAAGTTAAGACTTAAAGCTCGACCACGGCAGAATAGAGAGAAAGGACGAAGGTCGTCCCCTGTGCTTAAGACGTAGGCTCTACAATATGCTATGCTGTGTACCGCACCTGAAGTGTGCCTTGCCATGAGTCAGTCAAGGGGTACAAGAGTGATCCAAGAATGGATCACAGGACAGCGGTCAAAGTTATCCTTAGTAACTAGTGGACTAAGGAATTTTCTCGATTATGGAGGTGGTAAAAGAGTTCGTCGTAAAGGGTTACGTCGATGCAAGCTTAACACCTATCCGGATAGCTCTGAGTAGAGATACCGGATACGTATAATGGAGCAACAATTTAGAATAGCTCCAAGTAGAACAGTTATTTGGAATAGCTCCAAATAGAACGTGGTAGCTACATCTAGGAGATGACATAGAGATTTGTAAAGCACACACGGATCTGAAAGGTTCAGACCCATTGACTATAACCTCTCTCACAAGCATAACATGATCAAACCCAGAACTCATCAAGTGTTAATCACATGATAAATGTGAACTAGATTATTGACTCTAGTAAACTCTTTGGGTGTTAGTCACATGGAGATGTGACCTTGAGTGTTAATCACATATCATGTGAACTGGATTATTGACTCTAGTGCAAGTGGGAGACTGTTGGAAATATGCCCTAGAGGCAATAATAAATTGATTATTATTATATTTCCTTGTTCATGATAATCTTTTATTATCCATGCTAGAATTGTATTGATAGGAAACTCAGATACATGTGTGGATACATAGACAACACCATGTCCCTAGTAAGCCTCTAGTTGACTAGCTCGTTGATCAATAGATGGTTACGGTTTGCTGACCATGGACATTGGATGTCGTTGATAACGGGATCACATCATTAGGAGAATGATGTGATGGACAAGACCCAATCCTAAGCCTAGCACAAGATCATGTAGTTCGTATGCTAAAGCTTTTCTAATGTCAAGTATCATTTCCTTAGACCATGAGATTGTGCAACTCCCGGATACCGTAGGAGTGCTTTGGGTGTGCCAAACGTCACAATGTAACTGAGTGGCTATAAAGGTACACTACGGGTATCTCCGAAAGTGTCTGTTGGGTTGGCGCGAATCGAGACTGGGATTTGTCACTCCGTGTGACGGAGAGGTATCTCTGGGCCCACTCGGTAGGACATCATCATAATGTGCACAATGTGATCAAGGAGTTGATCATGGGATGATGTGTTGCGGAACGAGTAAAGAGACTTGTCGGTAACGAGATTGAACAAGGTATCGGGATACCGACGATCGAATCTCGGGCAAGTATCGTACCGATAGACAAAGGGAATTGTATATGGGATTGATTAAGTCCTTGACATCGTGGTTCATCCGATGAGATCATTGTGGAACATGTGGGAGCCAACATGGGTATCTAGATCCCGCTGTTGGTTATTGACCGGAGAATGTCTCGGTCATGTCTGCATGTCTCCCGAACCCGTAGGGTCTACACACTTAAGGTTCGATGGCGCTAGGGTTATAAAGGAAGTTTATATGTGGTTACCGAATGTTGTTCGGAGTCCCGGATGAGATCCCGGACATCATGTGGAGTTCCGGAATGGTCCGGAGGTAAAGATTTATATATGGGAAGTCCTGTTTAGGTCACCGGAAGAGTTTCGGGGTTTATCGGTAACGTACCGGGACCACCGGGAGGGTCCCGGGGGTCCACCAAGTGGGGCCACCAACCCCGGAGGCTTGCATGGGCCAAGAGTGGTGAGGGACCAGCCCCTTAGTGGGCTGGTGCGCCTCCCACAAGGGCCCATGGCGCCTAAGAGGTGGAAAGGGGGCAAACCCTAAGGGGATATGGGCCTTAGGGCCCATATTGGTGCGCCTCCCTCTCCTCCCCCCTCTTGGCCGCCACCTCTTGGCCATCTAGGGCTGCCGCCCCCCTAGGGGTGGGAACCCTAGAGGGGGCGCAGCCCCTCCCCTTCCCTATATATATTGAGGCATTGGGCTGCCCAGAAGACACGCAATTCGATCTCTGCCTGTTGGTGCAGCCCTCCCTCTCTTTCTCCTCATATTCCGTGGTGCTTGGCGAAGCCATGCAGGATTGCCACGCTCCTCCACCACCACCACGCTGTTGTGCTGCTGTTGGATGGAGTCTTCCTCAACCTCCCCCTCTCTCCTTGCTGGATCAAGGCGTGGGAGACATCGTCGGGCTGTACGTGTGTTGAACGCGGAGGTGCCGTCCGTTCGGCACTAGGATCTCCGGTGATTTGGATCACGACGAGTACGACTCCATCAACGCCGTTCTCTTGAACGCTTCCGCTTAGCGATCTACAAGGGTATGTAGATGCACTCTCCTTCCCCTCGTTGCTAGTCTCTCCATAGATAGATCTTGGTGACACGTAGGAATTTTTGAATTTCTGCTACGTTACCCAACATTGCTCGCCCGACACCTCGGGCAGGAAAAGCTGAAAACCATGGCAGCCCTGACAACACTTATGAACTACTTCTGCATGGGCAAAGATAGCTGGCTAGCTCGTAGGAGCAACAGTTCTAGCGATCCCGGCACCTCTGAGGCCAGGGACGGCAATGGCAGGGCATGCCGCAACGAAAACAAATGCCAGAATAACAACGACAGACACCGAAGACACGACAGTTAATGCCAGATTCAGTGGTTCTAAATCCGGTCAGCGGAAGAAACCCTTCAAGGGCAATAGGGACGATCCATCCAACTTGGACAAAATCCTCGAGAGGACCTGTCAAATTCATGGCACGCCCTACAAGCCTGCTAACCACACTAATAAAAATTGCTGGGTTTTTAAATAGGCCGATAAGTTAAATACCAAACACAAGGGGAAGGGACCTCCAAGCAAGGACAACGATGAGCCCTGCCAGCCGAACACTGGGGGACAGAAGCAGTTCCCCCCGAAGTAAAAATAGTGAACATGATCTATGTCACTCACATACCCAAAAGGGAGTGCAAGCACGCACTAAGGGACGTCTATGCTGTAGATCCTGTCACCCCAAAGTTCAATCCATGGTCATCCTGTCCAATCACTTTTGATTGTAGGGATCACCCAACCAGTATCTGTCACAGTGGTTCGACCGCCCTGGTACTTGATCCTATCATCGACGGATATCATCTCACTAGAGTCCTTATGGATAGCGGCAACAGCCTTAACTTGATCTATCAAGATACGCTCTGAAATGGGCATCAACCCATCAAGAATCATGCCAAGCAACACTACCTTCAAAGGAGTGAGACCCAGCGTGGAGGCCCGTTGTATGGGCTCATTAATACTAGAAGTGGATTCGGCTCTCTGGACAACTTCCGTAGTGAAGAACTAATCCTCGGTATCGTCCCTTTCCGCAGTGACTATCACGCACTGCTCGGACAAACCGCTTTCACCTATTTCAATGCGGTCCTGCACTATGCTTATTTGAAGCTTAAAATGCCCAGACCACGGGGCGTCATTACAGTCAATGGAAACATGGAGTGCTCCCTTCGAACCGAAGAGCACACCGCGGCCCTAGCAGCTAAGGTATATGGCAGCCTCATCAAGCTGAGCAATTCATCGGCCATCAAGACCAATGACATTGTTAAAAAAGTCCGCTCCGCACCTCATACAGATAGCTCGGTGGACCCGGACCTTGCATAGCAATTCTGCCTCCGTCGACTGCCCTATAAGGCAGCGGTATATGTACCACGCATACATAACTACGCACTTACAATACCTTGGGCAACACTGGAGGCGCACTGCAGGAAAGGTCCATAGTACGGCTTGACCCTATTCGGACCTCACATACCTTTTCTTTACTTTCTCTTGCACTGCAGGTTCTTTCGAAAACCTCAAAGCCGCATGGTGGCACGAGGGCTCCCTCCTGGGCCCCTCTGTCTCTTCTTTACAGACAACCATCTAATCTTCCTCTCAAAGGATCAACTACTAAGGAGAAATGGCATAGACGTGCGGCAGGGTACCGTAGGGATCTTCAAACCACTACTCTTAGGCCCTGTGTAAACCTTTCCCTTATGTAATTTTTTTTGGCATGTAACATTACCTCATTATTCATGGCATCATATGTCTAAGCATGTCTCTATAAGGATATAAAGGAAGCAAATGATCACCACCTCTTGTGTGGTACTTAATGTTTTCCCTCCTTACTTCTGATTGACGTACGTGCTTTAGCCCGGTCTTTTCTCCGGGGGCTATATTCGGCCTTGCACATCCTAAAGTTCGAACACCTATAGGGAACTCTTCGGTATCCCGGATATTGCCTTATATGCATCGGTTCCGAATCATGTCTTTGGTCTATAGTTGGGTTTCCCGGATCCTGTGCTTACCACCTTACATTTCGCTAGATCGGTTAAGGTAGTAAAGGGAGAACTACTGTGATTGTATTTCTGGCTCGTCCGACCAAGTACGTCAGTAGAGAAAGCCGAAAACTGACCGCCATGATAAGTGAGAGCTGGTCAGCGATCCAGTGACTTAGTGTTATACTACAGATCGTTTGTGATTCTTGCCGTGTCACACAAGGGGCTGGGACACGACTAGCCGCGTTGCGAAGGCACCTTAATCCGGATTGCCACTTAATGCAACTGGGGTTAATACTTAACCCCACCAATGGACTCCTATGGCTAAGTGAAGGTAATAGAGCCGAAAAGTATGATTGCCTAGTTCACCTCGCAGACGCCTCCTCTACGGACCAAGATGTTGGATAAAGTGCGGCCATGAGTTTACGAACACCCCTGTACGATTAACACGGGGGCAAAAGCCAATGACTGGCAACCTTCATAAACACAAATAATAAATGGCCGCACAGGAGGATAAAATTAACACAAAAGGTGCAATCACAGCGTAGATTCATAACATGTTTACTGCCACCCGATTACATTTAATAAAACAAGACATCCTTGGAACATTGGCCCTCTACTATCCGGGCCCCTTCTAGGACCTCTGTAAAGTATCTCTCCGACTTCCGATGATCTTTGCCCTCCGGTGGACCTGATGTCGCCACTTCGATGGCCTTCATCTTCGCCCATTGCATCTTCACGTGGGCGAAGGCCATCCGGGCAGCTTCTATGCAGGCGAACCGCTTTATGGCATCAAGCCGAGGACGTGCATTGACAATCCGCTTCACGAGGACGAAGTAGCTGCTGGGCATGGGCTCGGCTGGCCAAAGCTGGACTATCAGATCCTTCATGGCCAAGTCAGCCACCCTGTGCAGCTCGGTCAACTGCTTCAGCTGGTCGTTGAGGGGCATCGGATGCTCTCGCACAAGATATTGCAACCAGAACAACTTCTTGGTCGAGCTCCCCACCTCAGCTCGGAAGAACTGCACGGCGTCAGCAACACTCCTCGGAAGATCCGCAAACGCGCCTGGAGAACTCCAAACTAGGGTCAGCAAGATATATCTCCTACTTCCAAATTTACTGTACAGAAGAAAGGCCTTACCAGCCGCTATCTGCTCACCTGCTGGATCTCCTAGCGAGCGCTCTGGGACTCAACCCGGGCCTCCTTGATATCCCGGAGAGCCTTGGCAAGTTCAGATGCTTGGTCCGAAGTCTGCTGCTCTAAGGACTCACACTTGGTAATTGCGTCCTTGAGCTCTTGCTCGACTTCAGCCACCCGAGCTTCATGTCGACCACGGGCGGTCTGCTCCACCTCAAGATCCTTAGCCGCCTTATCAGCGGCTGCTTTATTCGCCTCCGCCTCCTTCTGGGCTTGGGCCAAGCGCGCTCTTAAGGGATTCGACCTCGGCCGCGGCAACTGTGATTATAATCACAAAATCAAATAAGTTAAAAGACTCAATACATATATCACTTCTGATATATAAGTTCCGCATACCTTGCGTTTCATCAAACCGCTTGTTGACGCGGTCGAGCTCCTCATCGGCCAATTGAAGCTTCCAATTGAGCTCGGAAACCTCTACGGCATGGGCGGTCGCCGCCTGAAGGAAATATGCCCTAGAGGCAATAATAAATTTATTATTTATTTCCTTAATTCATGATAAATGTTTATTATTCATGCTATAATTGTATTAACCAGAAACTTAGAACATGTGTGAATACATAGACAAAACATATAGTCCCTAGTATGCCTCTACTTGACTAGCTCGTTAATCAAAGATGGCTATGTTTCCTAACCGTAGACATGTGTTGTCATTTGATGAACGGGATCACATCATTAGGACAATGATGTGATGGACTGACCCATCCGTTAGCTTAGCATTATGATCGTGTTAGTTTCATTGCTACTGCTTTCTTCATGACTTATACAAGTTCCTCGGACTATGAGATTATGCAACTCCCGAATACCGGAGGAACACTTTGTGTGCTACCAAACGTCACAACATAAATGGGTGATTATAAAGGTGCTCTACAGGTGTCTCCAAAGGTGATTATAAATGTTTCGGAGAGGTATCTCTGGGCCCTCTTAGTAATACTCATCACTATAAGCCTTGCAAGCATTATGACTAATGAGTTAGTTGCGGGATGAAGTATTACGGAAGAGTAAAGAGACTTGCCGGTAACGAGATTGAACTAGGTATGATGATACCGACGATTGAATCTCGGGCAAGTAACATACCGATGACAAAGGGAACAACGTATGTTGTTATGCGGTTTGACCAATAAAGATCTTCGTAGAATATGTAGGAACCAATATGAGCATCCAGGTTCCGCTATTTGTTATTTACCAGAGACGTGTCTCGGTCATGTCTACATAGTACTCGAACCCGTAGGGTCGGCACGCTTAATGTTCGATGACGATTGGTATTATGAGTTTATGTGATATGATGTACCGAAGATTGTTCGGAGTCCCGGATGTGATCACAGACATGACGAGGAGTATTGAAATGGTCAAGACATAAATATTGATATATTGGACGTCTATATTAGGATAAGCGTTCTAGAGAAGTTTCGGATAAAACCGGAGTGCCGGAGGGTTACCTGAACCACCGGGAGAGCTAATGGGCCTCGATGGGCCCTAGTGGAGAGAGAGAGGGGCCAGCCAGGGAAGGCCGCACGCCCCTTCCCCTTGAGTCCAAATAGGACAAGGAAGGGGGAGGGGGGGCGCCCTCCTTTCCTTCCCCCTCTCCCTCTCCTTCCTTCCCCCTGTCTCCCTTTAGGTGGAAACCTACTAGGACTTGGAGTCCTAGTAGGATTCCCCTCTTGGGGGCACGCCCAAGGAGGGCCGACCAGCCTCCCCTTTGCTCCTTTATATACGGGGGCAGGGGGCACCCTAGGACACACAAGTTGACAATTGTTTTAGCCGTGTGTGGTGCCCCCCTCCACAGTTACACACCTCGGTCATATCGTCGTAGTGCTTAGGCGAAGCCCTATGCCGGTAACTTCATCATCACCGTCACCATGCCGTCTTGCTGAGGAAACTCTCCCTCAACCTCAGTTGGATCTAGAGTTCATGGGACGTCACCGAGCTGAACGTGTGCAGAGCGCGGAGGTGCCGTACCTTCGGTGCTAGGATCGGTCGGATCGTGAAGAGGTACGACTACATCAACCGCGTTGTCATAACGCTTCCGCTTTCGGTCTACGAGGGTACATAGACAACACTCTCCCCTCTCGTTGCTATGCATCTCCTAGATAGATCTTGCATGATCGTAGGATTTTTTTTTGAAATTACCGCGTTCCCCAACAGTGGCATCGGAGCCAGGTTTATGCGTAGATGTTATATGCACGAGTAGAACACAAAGAGTTGTGGGCGATAATAGTCATACTGCTTACCAGCATGTCATACTTTGATTCGACGGTTTTGTTGGATGAAGCGGCTCAGACCGACACGTGTACGCTTACGCGAGACTGGTTCTACCGACGTGCTTCGCACATAGGTGGCTAGTGAGTGTCTGTTTCTCCAACTTTAGTTGAATTGAGTATGGCTATGCCCGATCCTTGTTGAAGGTTAAAACAACACACTTGATGAAAAATCGTTGTGGTTTTGATGCGCAGGTAAGAACGGTTCTTGCTAGAAGCCCGTAGTAGCCACGTAAAACTTGCAACAACAAAGTAGAAGACGTCTAACTTGTTTTTGCAGGGCTTGCTGTGATGTGATATGGTCAAGGCATGATGTGATATAATTTGTTGTATGAGATGATCATGTTTTGTAACAAAGTTATCGGCAACTAGCAGGAGCCATATGGTTGTCGTTTTATTGTATGCAATGCAATCGCCATGTAATTGTTTTACTTGATCACTAAGCGATAGAGATAGTCGTAGTAACAATAGTTGGTGAGACGACAACGATGCTACGATGGAGATCAAGGTGTCGCGCCGGTGATGTTTGAGATCATGACGATGCTTCGGTGATGGAGATCATGAGCACAAGATGATGATGGCCATATCATGTCACATATTTTTATTGCATGTGATGTTTATCCTTTATGCATCTTATTTTGCTTACAATGTCGGTAGCATTATAAGATGATCCCTTTCTAAATTTCAAGGTACAAGTGTTCTCCCTGAGTATGCACCGTTGCTACAGTTCGTTGTGCCAAGACACCACGTGATGATTGGGTGTGATAAGCTCTACATTCACATAAAATGGGTGCAAGCCAGTTTTGCACACGTCGAATACTCGAGTTAAACTTGACGAGCCTAGCGTATGCAGATATGGCCTCGGAACACTTAGACCGAAAGGTTGAGCGTGAATCATATAGTAGATATGATCAACATAGTGATGTTCACCATTGAAAACTACTCAATCTCATGTGATGATCAGACATGGTTTAGTTGATTTGGATCACGTGATCACTTAGATGATTAGAGGGATGTCTATCTAAGTGGGAGTTCTTAAGTAATATGATTAATTGAACTTTAATTTATCATAAACTTAGTACCTGATAGTATTTTGCATGTCTATGTTGTAGTATGTCAATGGCCCGTGCTACCGTTCCTTTGAATTTTAATGTGTTCCTAGAGAAAGCTCAGTTGAAAGATGATGGCAACAACTACACGGACTGGGTCCATAACTTGAGGATTATCCTCATTGCTGCACAGAAGAATTATGTCCTGGAAGCACCGTTGGGTGCCAGGCCTGCTGCAGATGCTATGTCACATCCCTAGCTTCTGGTAATGCTCTAGGCTAGCTTCATGTGTGCATCATGTCTATATTCCAAAAAAGTTGAAATGAGGAAATTGAAAGCCTCGGAAATCATTTTAATAAAGGGGCAAGAAACCCTAAAATTGCAGACTAAGGCATAGCCTAGTGGTGGGAAGGGGCTGATGCCTTCCCACCCACCCAGGTTCAAGGCTTGGTACTTGCAATTTGGGTTTGTTGCACCAATTATGCTGTAGGGGGTTCCCTTACAGTCTTTCTATCAAAAAAAGAAACCCTAAAATTGCAATCAGTAAATCCAAAATGCCCTAGAAATAGCTCTGACAATTTTGGCAAGAGTTATAAATCAAACCAAAATTTTGGGACATTTCTAAGGAATTATTTGGGCTCTGATTTTAAATCAATATTTTATTTGAATTTGGAGTTATATTCATAATATATAATGAATATATTTTCAAATGTCCTGAGATATTTTATGTTTATGAGGAGTAGACCTTAAGTGACATAAAATTATCCAGGGGAGTTTTGGCACTGTTTTCAAATTTGTTTGAATTTGAATTCAGTGGCAATTAAATAGAAAACAGAACAGATATATAAAAAAAAAGAGAGAAGCCCAACCACTTACCTGGCGCCCACTTACCTGGCCCAGCTCCTCCAGCGGCCCAGCCCACCACCGCTACCCTCCCTGTCGCCTTCCTCCTCGCGCCAGTAGGCAGAGGAGGGACACGGCGCACGCGCCCGAGCTCGCCACGCCACCACCCTGCTCGTCTGCATCGCCTGGCCACCGCGACGCCGCGCGTCATCTCCTCGGCGCCGCCCCGACCCCCTGGACCCCCTCGCTCTCTCCCTCTCCCTTGTTTCTCTCCTCTGCTTCCTCTCTCTCACTCGCCCGAGCGCAGCCGCAGCCGCGCCACCGTAACGCCGCGGCCACCGTCTCCCCCTCGACCCCTCGCTGTGCTTGCGAGCTCCGTCTCGACGTCCCCGACCTCCTCGACAAGCCACGACACCACGGACGCGCTGCAACGCCGCCATCACCACCGTCTTCATCGCCATGGCCGGAGATCGCCGCCGCTCGATTCGCAGCAACGAGGACGCCCCCGAGCTCACCAACCCCTTCGTTCGATCCGCTATGAGCTGCTGCGTCGATGCCCTCCCTCCCCTGGCACTTTTTCTCCTGCTAGCGCCAATATCCACCGGAGCCGAGAGCTCTTCGCCGCCGGCCATGTCGCCGCCGTAGCCACCGTTGCCTAGAGCTGCAACCGAGCACGCGGCCGTGCTCAGTGCAACCCCAGGAGGTCGTAACACCCCCCTTTGCCTCCTGCCGTGCTCCCTAACACCGACCCCGAGCTCGCCCGAGCTCCGGCCGCCGCCGAGGTCGACGCCGTGCTCAACTCCGGCCACCTCGCGGCCTCCCGTCCGTTCCTTTGGATGCGGAGGAGAAAGAGCTTCTCCCTAGTGCCCTCAGCGCGCCAAACCACCGCTCGTAGCGCCAACCCGCCACCACCCGAACTCCGGGCGCCGCCGTCGTCATGATTGCCGTCGCCTCCGGCCACCCTAGCTTCTCCCGTTTGCCCTGTTAGATGCGCGCGAGCCTGGGCATCCCGTAGAGCCCCTCTGCCGCTCTTTTGGTCATCGGAGGGCGAATCCCGACGCTCTCCGCCGTCCCTGGCCTCGCCGGCGACGAGCCTCGGGTCAACTCCGGCGAGTTTGACCCGGGTTTGACCCCACTGGCCGGTTTGACCCCCCTCTCTCTCACTGACATGCGGGCCCCGCCCGGCTAATTAAGTTAGGTTAGTATTAACTAAGCTAGGTTAGTTTAGTTAGACACTGACACTCGGGACCCACCGGTCAGAGTTTGACCGGACTGTGCCACGTTGACCTGCTGACGTCATCATGACGTCAGGATGACGCAGTAATGTTTTCTGGATTTGTTTTTATTCAGAAAATTCCAGAAAATTGTATAAACTTCTAAAAATCATAGAAATTCAACCGTAACTCCAAATTAAATAATTTATATATGAAAAATTATCAGAAAAATTCAAGGAAACCATCTGTACCATTTTCATGCATGTTAGAACAACTTATAGCTGCTGTTTAGCACAAATCAATTAAATGGCATTTGAATAATCACATATGGAGTTTAAATTTGAATCTTGTATTCAAACCAACTTCATTTAATCTGTTGCTAGTTGCATTAGCTCAAAACACATTCATTTTGCCATGTCATGATCATGCATCATATTGTGCATTGCATTGATTGTGTGCCCTTCTATGTTGTCGGTATTTGTCCCCTCTCGATAGACGTGATACCGATGATGTGATCGTTGACACTGATGAAGACTCAATGCTATCTTCAGAAGTGCCAGGCAAGCAAAACCCCCTTGTTCATTCCGATACAAACCCACTCTCTCGCTCCTGCTCTCTTTTACTACATTAGGACAACAACGATTCATCTGTTACTTGTTGCGGTAGTTGAACCCCTTTATCCTTTGCATGACCTGTCATTGCCACAGTAAATAGATGAAACCCACTAGCATGAGTAGGAGTTGTTTGAGCCCTGTTGTGCTTACTCATTCTTGCTTGTTTGTCATGCCTGCTACTGCTTAGAGTTGTGTCAGGTCTGATTCATCGGGAATGGATCAGAGGTGTGTGAACATGTCCTACCATTGAGAGCTAAGTGTGTGAACACGATTTGGTAAAGGTAGCGGTGAGAGGCCATGTAGGAGTACATGGTGGGTTGTCTCATTGAAGCCGTCCTTAGGAACTGAGTTCTGTGTTTGTGATCCATGACTCAGCTACTACCATACATTGGGCCCTGAAATATGACCCCGCTCGACTTCTTAATCACCCTTGTCCTCTGTCCAGGAGTTGCAAGTAGTTTCTGGTGTTTGTAGTATGCTGGAGGCCGTGGACAGCGCTGACCGTAGGGGTGGGCTGTGATGCGGTAGGCACGTGGCCGGGTAAACCGGGCACCCGTTTGGTGTCACGGAACCCTGTTCACATCATTTGGGGCTGTGAGCGAAACTCCGGCCGGATCTCCTCATGGATGGAACCCGAATAGGCGATAAACCTGGACTAGAGACTTGAGTGTTTAGGTAGGTCGTGGTCTACACCCACGTCGGCTTTCGCTTGAAGTCTGCCGAGCACATGTCGTGTGCAGACGCTAAGTGGTGGAAACATGTATGAAGAAGTACACCCCTGCAGGGTTAACATCATCTATTCGAATAGTCGTGTCCGCGGAAAAGGACTTCTGGGTTGCTTATATCAGTTCATAGACAAGTGAAAGTGGATACTCTAAAATACGCAAGATAAGCGTGAGTGCTATGGATGGCGTTCTCGTAGGGAGACGGGAGCGGATCCATAGTGGTGTATTGATATGGTGAATATGTGGACTCGTGTGCGCCACCTCAAAAAAATTACTCGCAGTCGTAGTTCAGGATAGCCACCGAGTCAAAGCTGGCTTGCTGCAGTTAAACCCCACCATCCCTTTGTTGATAATGATGCATATGTAGATAGTTCTGATGTAAGTCTTGCTGGGTACATTTGTACTCACGTTTGCCTATTTTATGTTTTTGCAGAGAGACTTCAGTCTCACTAGTATTTCCGCGTGGTCTTCGACGTTTAGCTTGTTACCTCAGCTACGATCTTGTGCCTCGGCAGGATTTGGTAGATAGTCAGGCTTCTCAGCCTTTTTCATTTATAGATGTCTGTACTCAGACATGATAGCTTCCGCTTGTGCTTGATTTGTATGCTCTGAATGTTGGGTCATGAGACCCATGTTTGTAATATCTCGCTCCTCGGAGCCTATTGAATAGATTACTTGTGTCGTAGAGTCATGTTGTGATGCTTCGTTGTATTTGCACATATCGAGCATATTGTGTGTATGATTGAAATGCTTGGTATGTGTGGGATCTGACTATCTAGTTGTTTATCTTTAGTAGCCTCTCTTACCGGGAAATGTCTCCTAGTGTTACCGCTGAGCCATGGTAGCTTGCTACTGCTCTGGAACACTTAGGCTGGCCGGCATGTGTCCTTCTTCGTTCCTGTGTCTGTCCCTTCGGGGAAATGTCACGCTTTGAGTACCGGAGTCCTGTTAGCCCGCTACAGCCCGGTTTACCGGAGTCCTGCTAGCCCAGTGCTACAGCCCGGACCCACTTGCTGATGACCGACACGTTCGAAGCTGGGTCATGGATGCCTGTCCCTGTAAGTCTGTGCCACTTTGGGTTTACGACTAGTCATGTCAGCCCGGGCTCTTTATCATATGGATGCTAGCGACACTATCATATACGTGAGCCAAAAGGCGCAAACGGTCCCGGGAAAAGGTAAGACGACACCCGTGGGGATACCGTGCGTGAGGCCGCAGAGTGATATAAGGTGTTACCAGCTAGATCGATGTGACATCGAGTCGGGGACCTGACACAAACCAACTTCATTTAATCTGTGGCTAGTTGCATTAGCCCAAAACACATTCATTTTGCCATGTCATGATCATGCATCATATTGTGCATTGCATTGATTATGTTTCCTTCTGTGTTACCGGTATTTGTCCCCTCTCGATAGACGTGATACCGATGATGTGATCGTTGACACTGATGAAGACTCAATGTTATCTTCAGAAGTGCCAGGCAAGCAAAACCCCCTTGTTCATTCCGATACAATCCTACTCTCTCGCTCCTGCTCTCTTTTACTGCATTAGGACAACATCGATTCATCTGTTACTTGCTGCGGTAGCTGAACCCCTTTATCCTTTGCATGACCTGTCATTGCCACAGTAAATAGATGAAACCCACTAGCATGAGTAGGAGTTGTTTGAGCCCTGTTGTGCCTACTCATTCATGCTTGTTTGTCATGCCTGCTACTGCTTAGAGTTGTGTCAGGTCTGATTCATCCGGGATGAATCAGAGGTGTGTGAACATGTCCTACTGTGTGTGAGCTAAGTGTGTGAACACGATTTGGTAAAAGGTATCGGTGAGAGGCCATGTAGGAGTACATGGTGGGTTGTCTCATTGAAGCCGTCCTCAGGAACTGAGTTCTGTGTTTGTGATCCATGATTCAGCTACTACCATACATTGGGCCCTGAAATATGACCCCGCTCGACTTCTTATTCACCCTTGTCCTCTGTCCAGGAGTTGCAAGTAGTTTCTGGTGTTTGTAGTATGCTGGAGGCCGTGGACAGCGCTGACCGTAGGGGTGGGCTGTGATGCGGTAGGCATGTGGCCGGGTATACCGGGCGCCCGTTTGGTGTCACGGAACCCTGTTCACATCGTTTGGGGCTGTGAGCGAAACTCCGGCCGGATCTCCTCATGGATGGAACCCGAATAGGCGATAAACCTGGACTAGAGACTTAGGTGTTTAGGTAGGTCGTGGTCTACACCCACGTCGGCTTTCGCTTGAAGTCTGCCGAGCACATGTCGTGTGCAGACGCTAAGTGGTGGAAACATGTATGAAGAAGTACACCCCTGCAGGGTTAACATCATCTATTCGAATAGCCGTGTCCGCGGTAAAGGACTTCTGGGTTGCTTATATCAGTTCATAGACAAGTGAAAGTGGATACTTTAAAATGCGCAAGATAAGCGTGAGTGCTATGGATGGCGTTCTCGTAGGGAGACGGGAGCGGATCCATAGTGGTGTATTGATATGGTGAATATGTGGACTCGTGTGCGCCATCTCAAAAGAGTCGCTTGCAGTCGTAGTTTAGGATAGCCACCGAGTCAAAGCTGGCTTGCTGCAGTTAAACCCCACCATCCCCTTGTTGAAAATGATGCATATGTAGTTAGTTCTGATGTAAGTCTTGCTGGGTACATTTGTACTCACGTTTGCCTATTTTATGTTTTTGCAGAGAGACTTCAGTCTCACTAGTAGTTCCACGTGGACTTCGACGTTTAGCTTGTTACCTCAGCTACGATCTTGTGCCTCAGCAGGATTTGGTAGATAGTCAGGCTTCTCAGCCTTTTTCATTTATAGATGTCTGTACTCAGACATGATAGCTTCCGCTTGTGCTTTGATATGTATGCTCTGAATGTTGGGTCATGAGACCCCTGTTTGTAATATCTCGCTCCTCGGAGCCTAATGAATAAATACTTGAGTTGTAGAGTCATGTTGTGATGCCATGTTGTATTTGCACATATCGAGCATATTGTGTGTATGTTATTGAAATGCTTGGTATGTGTGGGATCTGACAACCTAGTTGTTTATCCTTGGTAGCCTCTCTTACCGGGAAATGTCTCCTGGTGTTTCCACTGAGCCATGGTAGCTTGCTACTGCTCCGGAACACTTAGGCTGGCCGGCATGTGTCCTTCATCGTTCCTGTGTCTGTCCCTTCAGGGAAATGTCACGCGATGAATACCGGAGTCCTGTTAGCCCGCTACAGCCCGGTTCACCGGAGTCTTGCTAGCCCAGTGCTACAGCCTGGATTCACTCGCTGATGACCGACACGTTCGATGCTGGGTCATGGATGCCTGTCCCTGTAGGTTTGTGCCACTTTGGGTTTACGACTAGCCATGTCAGCCCGGGCTCCTTATCATATGGATGCTAGCGACACTATCATATACGTGTGCCAAAAGACGCAAACGGTCCCGGGCAAAGGTAAGACGACACCCGTGGGAATACCGTGCGTGAGGCCGCAAAATGATATGAGGTGTTACATGCTAGATCGATGTGGCATTGAGTCGGGGTCCTGACATGCTACTGATGATGTTAAGAACGTCTGGCAGAGCAAAGCTGGTGACTACTCGATAGTTCAGTGTGCCATGCTTTACGACTTAGAATCGGAACTTCAAAGACATTTTGAACGTCATGGAGCATATGAGATGTTCCAAGAGTTGAAGTTAATATTTCAAGCATATGCCCGTGTTGAGAGATATGAAGTCTCCAACAAGTTCTACAGCTGCAAAATGGAGGAGAATAGTTCTGTCAGTGAACACATACTCAGAATGTCTGGGTACCATAATCACTTGACTCAACTGGGAGTTGATCTTCCGGTTGATTGTGTCATTGACAGATTTCTTCAATCACTGCCACCAAGCTATAAAGGCTTCGTGATGAACTATAATATGCAAGGGATGAACAAGACTATTCCCGAGCTCTTCGCGATGCTAAAGGCCGCGGAGGTAGAAATCAAAAAGGAGCATCAAGTGTTGATGGTCAGCAAGACCACTAGTTTCAAGAAAAAGGGCAAAGGGAAGAAGGGGAACTTCAAGAAGAATGGCAAAAAGGTTGCTTCTCAAGAGAAGAAACCCAAGTCTGGACCTAAGCCTGAAACTGAGTGCTTCTACTGCAAAGGGATTGGTCACTGGAAGCAGAACTGCCCCAAGTATTTGGCGGATAAGAAGGATGGCAAAGTGAAAGGTATATTTGATATACACTTTATTGATGTGTACTTAACTAATGCTCACAGTAGCGCTTGGGTATTTGATACTGGTTCTGTTGCTCATATTTGCAACTCGAAACAGGGGCTACGGATTAAGCGAAGATTGGCTAAGGACAAGGTGACGATGCGCGTGGGAAATGGTTCCAAAGTCGATGTGATCGCAGTCGGCACGCTACCTCTACATCTACCATCAGGATTAGTTTTAGACCTGAATAATTGTTATTTGGAGCCAGCGTCGAACATGAACATTATATGTGGATCTTGTTTAATGCGAGACAGTTATTCATTTAAATCAGAGAATAATGGTTGTTCTATTTATATGAGTGATATCTTTTATGGTCATGCACCCTTGCTGAGTGGTCTATTTTTGTTGAATCTCGATAGTGATGATACACATATTCTAATATTGAAGCCAAAAGATGCAAAGTTAATAATGATAGTGCAACTTATTGGTGGCACTGCCGTTTGGGTCATATCGGTGTAAAGCGGATGAAGAAACTCCATGCTGATGGACTTTTGGAATCACTTGATTATGAATCACTTGGTGCTTGCGAATCGTGCCTTATGGGCAAGATGACTAAAACTCCGTTCTCCGGAACAATGGAATGAGCTACTGACTTGTTGGAAATAATACATAGCGATGTATGCGGTCCAATGAGTATTGATGCTCGTGATGGGTATCGTTATTTTCTTACCTTTACAAATGATTTGAGCAGATATGGTTATATCTACTTAATGAAGCATAAGTCTGAAACATTTGAAAAGTTCAAAGAATTTTAGAGTGAAGTGGAAAATCATCGTAACAAGAAAATAAAGTTTCTACGATCTGAACATGGAGGAGAATATTTGAGTTATGAGTTTTGTCTTCATTTGAAACAACATGGGATAGTTTCACAATTAATGCCACCTGGAACACCACAGCGAAATGGTGTGTCCGAACGTCGTAACCGTAAGTTATTGGATATGGTGCGATCTATGATGTCTCTTACTGATTTACCACTATCGTTTTGGGGTTATGCTTTAGATACGGCTGCATTCACTTTAAATAGGGCACCATCAAAATCCATTGATACGACGCCTTATGAACTGTGGTTTGGCAAGAAAATAAAGTTGTCGTTTCTTAAAGTTTGGGGCTGCGATGCTTATGTGAAAACGCTTCAACCTGATAAGCTCGAACCCAAATCGGAGAAGTGCGTCTTCATAGGATACCCAAAGGAAACTGTTGGGTACACCTTCTATCACAGATCCGAAGGAAAAATCTTTGTTGTTAAGAATGGATCCTTTCTAGAGAAGGAGTTTCTCTCGAAAGAAGTGATTGGGAGGAAAGTAGAACTTGATGAGGTAATTGTACCTTCTCCCTTATTGGAAAGTAGTTCATCACAAAAATCAGTTCCCGTGATTCCTACACAAATTAGTGAGGAAGCTAATTATGATGATCATGAAGCTTCAGATCAAGTTACTACCAAACCTCATAGGTCTTCCAGAGTAAGATCCGCACCAGAGTGGTACGGTAATCCTATTGTGGAAGTCATGTTACTAGACCATGATGAACCTATGAACTATGAGGAAGCGATGATGAGCCCAGATTCCGCGAAATGGCTTGAGGCCATGAAATCTAAGATGGGATCCATGTATGAGAACAAAGTGTGGACTTTGGTGGACTTTCCTGATGATCGGCAAGCCATAGAAAATAAATGGATCTTCAAGAAGAAGACCGACGCTAACGGTAATGTTACTGTTTACAAAGCTCGACTTGTTGCGAAAGGTTTTCGACAAGTTCAAGGAGTTGACTATGATGAGACTTTCTCACCCGTAGCGATGCTTAAGTCTATCCGAATCATGTTAGAAATTGCTGCATTTTATGATTATCAAATTTGGCAAATGGTTGTCAAAACTGCATTCCTGAATGGATTTCTGGAAGAAGAGTTGTATATGATGCAACCGGAAGGTTTTGTCGATCCAAAAGGTGCTAACAAAGTGTGCAAGCTCCAGCGTTCCATTTATGGACTGGTGCAAGCCTCTCAGAGTTGGAATAAATGCTTTGATAGTGTGATCAAAGCATATGGTTTTATACAGACTTTTGGAGAAGCCTGTATTTACAAGAAAGTGAGTGGGACTCTGTAGGATTTCTAATCTTATATGTAGATGACATGTTGTTGATTGGAAATGATATAGAATTTCTAGATAGCATAAAGGGATACCTGAATAAGAGTTTTTCCATGAAAGACCTCGATGAAGCTGCTTACATATTGGGCATCAAGATCTATAGAGATAGATCAAGACGCCTAATTGGACTTCCACAAAGCACATACCTTGATAAAGTTTTGAAGAAGTTCAAAATGGATCAGTCAAAGAAAGGGTTCTTGCCTGTGTTACAAGGTGTGGAGTTGCGTCAGACTCAATGCCCGACCACTATAGAAGATAGAGAGAAAATGTAAATCATTCCCTATGCTTCAGCCATAGGTTCTATCATGTGCAATGCTGTGTACCAGACCTGATGTATGTCTTGCTATAAGCATAGCAGGGAGGTACCAAAGTAATCCTGGAGTGGAGCACTGGATAGCAGTCAAGAACATCCTAAAATACCTAAAAAGGATTAAGGATATGTTTCTCGTTTATGGAGGTGAAAAAGAGCTCGTCGTAAATGGTTACGTCGATGCAAGCTTTGACACTGATCCGGATGACTCTAAGTCACAAACTGGATACGTCTTTTTATTGAATGGAGGAGCTGTCAGTTGGTGCAGTTCCAAGCAGAGCGTCGTGGCGGGATCTACGTGTGAAGCGGAGTACATTGCTGCTTCAGAAGCAGCGAATGAAGGAGTTTGGATGAAGGAGTTCATATCCGATCTAGGTGTCATACCTAGTGCATCGGGTCCAATGAAAATCTTTTTTGACAATATTGGTGCAATTGCCTTGGCAAAAGAATCCAGATTTCATAAGAGAACCAAGCACATCAAGAGATGCTTCAATTCCATCCGTCATCAAGTGTCGGAGGGGGACATAGAGATTTACAAGATACACACGAATCTAGACCCGTTGACTAAGCCTCTTCCACGAGCAAAACATGATCAACACCAAAGCTCCATGGGTTTTAGAATCATTACAATGTAATGTAGATTATTGACTCTAGTGCAAGTGGGAGACTGAAGGAAATATGCCCTAGAGGCAAAAATAAAGTTATTATTTATTTCCTTAATTCATGATAAATGTTTATTATTCATGCTATAATTGTATTAACCAGAAACTTAATACATATGTGAATACATACACAAAACATATAGTCCCTAGTATGCCTCTACTTGACTAGCCTGTTAATCAAAGATTGTTATGTTTCTTAACCATAGACATATGTTGTCATTTGATGAACCGGATCATATCATTAGAAGAATGATGTGATGGACATGACCCATCCGTTAGCTTAGCATTATGATCGTGTTAGTTTCATTGCTACTGCTTTCTTCATGACTTATACAAGTTCCTCAGACTATGAGATTATGCAACTACCGAATGGTTGATTATAAAGGTGCTCTACAGGTGTCTCCCAAGGTGTTTGTTGGGTTGGCATATATCGAGATTAGGATTTGTCACTCCATGTTTCGGAGAGGTATCTCTGGACCCTCTCAGTAATACTCATCACTATAAGCCTTGAAAGCATTGTCACTAATGAGTTAGTTGTGGGATGAAGTATTACTGAACGAGTAAAGAGACTTACTGGTAACGATATTGAACTAGGTATGATGATACCGACGATCGAATCTCGGGCAAGTAACATACCGATGACAAAGGAAACAATGTATGTTGTTATGCGGTTTGACCGATAAAGATCTTTGTAGAATATATAGGAGCATCCAGGTTCCGCTATTGGTTATTGATTGGAGACGTGTCTTGGTCATGTCTACATAGTTCTCAAACCCGTAGGATCCGCACGCTTAACGTTTGATGACAATTGGTATTATGAGTTTATGTGATATGACGTACCGAAGATTGTTCGGAGTCCCGGATGTGATCACAGACATGACGAGGAGTCTCGAAATGGTCGAGACATAAAGATTGATATATTGGACGACTATATTTGGACACTGGAAGTGTTCCGGAGAAGTTTTGGATAAAACCGGAGTGCCGAAGGGTTACCGGAACCCCCGGGGAACTAATGGGCCTCGATGGGCCCTAGTGGAGAGAGAGAGAGGGGCCGGCCAGGGCAGGCCATGCGCCCCCTCCCCTTGAGTCCGAATAGGACAAGGAAGGGGGGCGGCTCCCTGCTACGTCTTGAGCTTGCGTTGGTCTTCCTTGAAGAGGAAAGGGTGATGCAGCAAGATAGCATAAGTATTTCCCTCAGTTTTTGAGAACCAAGGTATCAATCCAGTAGGAGGCTCCTCAAAAGTCCCACGCACCTACACAAACAAACAAAGAACTCGCAACCAACACAATAAAGGGGTTGTCAATCCCTTCACGGCCACTTGCAAAAGTGAGATCTGATAGAGATAGTATGATAAGATAAATATATTTTTGGTATTTTATAATATAGATGCAAAAAGTAAAGATGCAAATAAAAGTAGATTGAAAGCTTATATGATAAAAGATAGACCCGGGGGCATAGGTTTCACTAGTGTCTTCTCTCAAGATAGCATAAGTATTCCGGTGGGTGAACAAATTATTGTCGAGCAATTGATAGAAAAGCGAATAATTATGAGATTATCTAGGCATGATCATGTGTATAGGCATCACCTCCACGACAAGTAGACCGACTCCTGCCTACATCTACTAGTATTACTCCACACATCGACCGCTATCCAGCATGCATCTAGAGTATTAAGTTCATAAGAACAGAGTAACGCATTAAGAAAGATGACATGATGTAGAGGGATAAACTCAAGCAATATGATATAAACCCCATCTTTTTATCCTCGATGGCAACAATACAATATGTGCCTTGCAACCCTTTCTGTCACTGGGTAAGGACACCGCAAGATTGAACCCAAAGCTAAGCACTTCTCCCATGGCAAGAAAGATCAATCTAGTAGGCCAAACCAAACTGATAATTCGAAGAGACTTGCAAAGATAACTCAATCATACATAAAATAATTCAGAGAATATTCAAATATTTCTCATAGATAAACTTGATCATAAACCCACAATTCATCGGATCTCAACAAACACACCGCAAAAAGAGCTACATCAAATAGATCTCCACAAGAGAGGGGGAGAACATGGTATTGAGATCCAAAAAGAAAAGAAGCCATCTAGCTAATAACTATGGACCCGAAGGTCTGTGGTAAACTACTCACAACTCATCGGAGGGGCTATGGTGTTGATGTAGAAGCCATCCGTGGTTGATTCCTCCTTCGGCGGAGCTCCGGCGAAGGCTCCAAGATGGGATCTCGCGGATACAGAAGTTTACGACGGTGGAAATTGTTTTTCGTTGGCTCCCTGGATGTTTTCGGGGTACGTAGGTATATATAGGAGGAAGAAGTACGTCGGTGGCCGCTCGTGGGGCCCAGGAGACGGGGGGGCGCGCCCAGGAGGGGTGGGCGCGCCCTCCTATCTCCTGGCCGCCTCATTTGCTTCTTGACTTGCACTCCAAGTTCTCCAAATCACGTTCGTTCCAAAAATCACGCTCCCGGAGGTTTCATTCCGTTTGGACTCCATTTGATATTCCTTTTCTTCGAAATACTGAAATAGGCAAAAAACAACAATACGGCTGGGCCTCCGTTTAGTAGGTTAGTCCCAAAAATGATATAAATATGTAAAATAAAGCCCATAAACCGCCAAAGGGGGTAATATAATAGCATGGAACAATCGAAAATTATAGATACATTGGAGACATATCAAGCATCCCCAAGCTTAATTCCTGCTCGTCCTCGAGTAGGTAAATGATAAAAACAGAATTTTTGATGTGGAATGGTACCTAGCATAATTCTCAATGTAATTTTATTTATTGTGGCATGAATGTTCAGATCCAAATGATTCAAAATAAAAGTTCATATTGATAAAAGAAATAGTAACACTTCAAGCATACTAATCAAAGCAATTATGTCTTCTCAAAATAACATGGCTAAAGAAAGTTCATCCCTACAAAATCATATAGTTAGGCTATGCTTCATTTTTGTCACACAAAGATGTTCCCAAATTCTACACCTCCGATGACAAGCCAAGCAATTGTTTCGTGCTTAAATAATCTCAGAATTTTTCAACCTTCACGTAATACATGAGCGTAAGCCATGGATATAGCACTATGGGTGGAATAGAATATGATGATGGGGATTGTGTGGAGAAGACAAAAAAGGATAAAGTCTCACATTGACGAGGATAATCAACGGGATATGGAGATGCCCATCAATTGATGTCAACATGAGGAGTAGGGATTGCCATGCAAAGGATGCACTAGAGCTATAAATGAATGCTCAACAAAAGAAAACTAGTGGGTGTGCATCCAACTTGCTTGCTCACGAAGACCTAGGGCATTTGAGGAAACCCATCGTAGGAATATACAAGCCAAGTTCTATAATGAAAAATTCCCACTAGTATATGAAAGTAACAACATATGAGACTTACTATATGAAAAACATGGTGCTACTTTGAAGCACAAGTGTGGAAAAAGAGATAGTAACATTGCCCCTTTTTATTTATTTTCTTTTTTTCTTTCTTTTTCTTTCTTTTTTTTCTTTTTCCTTTTTTTGGGCCTTTCTTTTTTTTATTTTGGCCTTTCTTCCTTTTTTCTTTTTTTTTCTTTGGGACAATGCTCTAATAATGATGATCATCACACTTTATTGATTACAACACAAAAATTACAACTCGAAACTAGAACAAGATATGCCTCTATATGAATGCCTCCGGCGGTGTACCGGGATGGTGCCATGAATCAAGAGTGACATGTATGAAAAATTATGCATGGTGGCTTTGCCACAAATACGATGTCAACTACATGATCATGCAATGGCAATATGACAAAAGTAATGTATGTCATGATGATGATGAACGGAACGGTGGAAAGTTGCATGGCAATATATCGCGGAATGGCTATGGAAATGCCATAATAGGTAGGTATGGTGGCTGTTTTGAGGAAGATATACGGAGGTTTATATGTGATAGAGCGTATCATATCACGGGGTTTGGATGCACCGGCAAAGTTTGCACCAACTCTCAAGGTGAGAAAGGGAAATGCACGATACCGAAGAGGCTAGCAATGGTGGAAAGGTACAAGTACGTATAATCCATGGACTCAACATTAGTCAAAAGAACTCATATACTTATTGCAAAAATTTAGAAGTCATCAAAAATCAAGCACTACGCGCATGCTCCTAGAGGGATAGATTGGTAGGAAAAGACCATCGCTCGTCCCCGACCGCCACTCATAAGGATGCACAAGCCAGGTACACTTCATGTTTCAAATTTGTTACACAATTTTAACCATACGTGCATGCTACGGGACTTGCTAACTTCAACACAAGCATTCTTTAAATTCATAATCACCCAACTAGCATGACTTTAATATCACTACCTCCATATCTCAAAACAATTATCAAGTATCAAATTTATCATAGCATCAGATTCACTTCCTATGATAGTTTTTATTATACCCAACTTGGATGCCTACCATTCTAGGACCAATTTATAACCATAGAAAATACCATGCTGTTCTAAAAGACTCTCAAAATAATATAAGTGAATCATGAGAGACTAGCAATTTCTACAAAATTAAGCCACCGCCGTGCTCTAAACGACATAAGTGAAGCACTAGAGCAAAAACTATCAATCTCAAAAGATATAAGTGAAGCACATAGAGTATTCTAGCAAATTCAATTCAAGTGAGCTTCTCCCAAAAGGTGTGTACAGCAAGGATGATTTTGGTAAACTAAAAAGCAAAGAATAATATAATACACGACGCTCCAAGCAAAACACATATCATGTGGCGAATAAAAATATAGCTCCAAGTAAAGTTACCAATGAACGAAGACGAAAGAGGGGATGCCTTCCTGGGGCATCCCCAAGCTTAGGCTTTTGGCTATTCTTGAATATATTGGGGTGCCTTGGGCATCCCCAAGCTTAGGCTTTTGCCACGCCTTATTCCATAGTCCATCAAATCTTTACCCAAAACTTGAAAACTTTACAACACAAAACTCAACAGGAAATCTCATAAGCTCCGTTAGTGAAAGAAAACAAAACCACCACATAAGGTACTGTAATGAACTCATTCTTTATTTATTTTGGTATTAAACCTACTGTATTCCAAGTTCTCTATGGTTCATACCACTTAATACTAGCCATAGATGCATCAAAATAGGCAAACAACACACGAAAAACAGAATCTGTCAAAAACAGAACAGTCTGTAGCAATGTGTAACTAACGCAAACTTATGGAACTTTAAAAATCCTAAAAAAATAGGAATCCCTAGGCAATTTGTCTATTGATCAGAAACAAAAATAATCAATGCAAAATCACGTTTCTGTGATTTAACAAAACTAATTTCGTGCGTGGAAAGTTTCTGTTTTTCAGCAGAATCAAATTAACTATCATCATAGGTTATCCTATAGGTTCTACTTGACACAAACACTAATTAAAACATAAAAACACATCTAAACAGAAGGTAGATGCAAAATTTATTAATAAACAGAAACAAAAACAAAAAACACAAAAAAATTGGGTTGCCTCCCAACTAGCGCTATCGTTTAACGCCCCTAGCTAGGCATAAAAGCGAAGATAGATCTAAGTAGTGCCATCTTTGGCACTAAATTCATAAGTAGCCCGCATGATAGATTCATAAGGTAACTTGACTTTCTTTCTTGGAAAGTGCTCCATGCCTTTCCTTAATGGAAATTGGAATCTAATATTCCCTTCCTTCATATCAATAATCACACCAATCGTTCTAAGGAAAGGTCTACCAAGAATAGTAGGGCAAGAAAGATTGCAATCTATATCAAGAACGATAAAATCTACGGGCACCAAATTTCTATTTGCGACAATGAGAACATCATTGATCCTTCCCATTGGCTTTTTAATGGTGGAATCCGCAAGGTGCAAATTTAAAGAAAAATCATCAAGATCATGGAAACCTAGAATATCCCATAAAGTTTTCGGAATCGTGGAAACACTAGCACCCAAATCACACAAAGCAAAACACTCATGATCTTTAATTTTAATATTTATAGTAGGTTCCCACTCATCATTAAGTTTTCTAGGTATAGAAACTTCCAAATTAAGTTTTTCATCATAAGATTGCATCAAGGCATCAACAATGTGTTTGGTAAAAGCTTTATTTTGACTATAAGCATGAGGAGAATTAACAACGGATTGCAACAAGGAAATACAACCTTCTAACGAACAATTATCATAATCAAATTCCTTGAAATCTGAGATAGTGGGTTCAATACTATTTAAAGTCATGACCTCTCCAATCCCACTTTTACCAAATTTAGCATCAAGATCTAACAACTCCGAATTTTTGGGACGCCTTCTAACTAAAGTTGACTCATCTCCAGTCCCATTATTATCAAGATTCATATTGCAAAACAAAGATCTAATAGGAGACACATCAATAACTTTAAGATCTTCATCATTATTTTCATGGAAACTAGAAGAGCACGCCTTTACAAAGCAATCTTTCTTAGCACGCAATCTAGCGGTTCTTTCCTTTCACTCATCAATAGAAATTCTCATGGCTTTGAGAGACTCATTGATATAATGCTTAGGAGGAGTAGATCTAAGTTTAAGAGAATCAACATCAAGCGAAAGTCTATCAACGTTCCTAGCCAAATCATCAACTTTGAGCAATTTTTCTTCAAGCAAAGCATTGAAATTCTTTTGAGAAATCATAAATTCTTTCACACTATTCTCAAAATCAGAGGGCATTTTATTAAAATTACAATAAGAATTATTGTAGGAATTTCCATAATTATTAGAGGAATTACTAGGGAATGGTCTAGGATTAAAGTTTCCTCTATAAGCATTGTTTCCAAAACTATTCCTACCAACAAAATTCACATCCATAGATTCATTATTATTCTCAACCAAAGTAGACAAAGGCATATCATTGGGATCAAGAGGAGTACTTTTAGTAGCAAACAACTTCAAAGTTCATCCATCTTTCCACTCAAAACATTGATTTCTTCTATAGCATGCACTTTTTTACTTGAAGATCTTTCGGTGTGCCATTGAGAATAATTAGCCACAATATTATCAAGAAGTTTTGTAGCATCTCCTAAAGTGATTTCCATAAACGTGCCTCCCGCAGCCGAATCTAAGAGATTTCTAGAAGCAAAGTTCAAACCGGCATAAAATTTTTGTATGATCATCCATAAATTGAAACCATGAATAAGGTAATTGCGAATCATCAATTTCATTCTTTCCCAAGATTGGGCAACATGCTCATGATCAAGTTGTTTAAAATTCATAATATCATTCCCAAGAGTGATAATCTGTCACGACCGGTTTTTCCGGGTATTAATTTCCAGAAAATGGCCGTTGTGCTCACCAGCCCCAGGATAACTGTTAGCTGATGAGGCACCAACTTGATACAGAAAAATTCCAAGCAAAATACAAAATATGTAGTACAAGACCATTCTGGCCTGTGAGTACCACAAATGGTTTCTAGTGGTTGATGGCGTAAGCGGTTTGTGGATCATCAGTGTCTATGGGACTCCATTTCCCACAGGAACAGCTGACCAGGTAACTCCTATCTTCGCGAGGCTGCTACCACCACTGCTTAGGTTCCGGGGCTGTCATCGCGTCGCTCCTCTCCGTGCAAGAAGTCTGGCCAAGACAATAGCCAGGGACAAGCCAGTGAGTACTTTGAATGTACTCGCAAACATTTTGAACACTGGGATAATATAACTGATAATCATGCGCTGAAATATTCTATGATCATATCGTCAGTCATAAAATAAAATCTCTGATGCAAGCAAGCAGGTTATTTATATGCAACACGAATAAGCAATAATGGAATGGAAATAAAATGCCGCAGTCGGGCGTCTGTGCGACACCACAGAAAGGGCTTATAAAGTAAATAGATAACAAGCAATGCCACAGTTGGGCGTCTCAGCGACACCACATAAAGGGCTTATAAAGTAAATAAATAACAAGCAATGCCACAGTCGGGCGTCTCAGCGACACCACATAAAGGGCTTATAAAGTAAATAAATAACAAGCAATGCCACAGTCGGGCGTCTCAGCGACACCACATAAAGGGCTTATAAAGTAAATAAATAACAAGCAATGCCACAGTCGGGCGTCTCAGCGACACCACATAAAGGGCTTATAAAATAAATGATCACAATGAATATCCAGGAGGTAGAACCGTCCCAGGGATACTCAATGATATAATGGGTTAGTCCATAATAATGATAATCATAATCATCACAACTCACAAGTCACAATCCAAGTTCTGTTTTAACAATTTCTCCTCCGAAGATCGACACTAAGACTGACACTTGACCCATCCCAGACTGTAGTCCTTAACCATGGACATGGTTATTCTAATAGGTTTTAATCTCTGCAGAGGGTGTACTCTTTACCCACGAGTAACGGATTCCTTTAGTCCATCAAGACTAATTCCGTCTACGGTCTTTTAAATGAAAACACACCTGACATGCACACACCAGCTTAACTTACCGGTGTCTGGAATCACCCACGACACTCGTTAAGCAAAACTTATACCTGACATGCACACACCAGCTACAACCTCGATTAGCATGGGATCACAAAATTTATACCGCGCGCAAAACTGGGGAAGCTATCCCTTCGGCTACAACCGAAACACCCATGCCCCCTGACCGGATGACTGGCCTTAATCCATGGCCTTGGTACCCTCATCCCGGCCCCTCTGTACGGTGTGTGCTAGAAAGGGGTTGACAAATTATTGAACCGTACCCTACCTGTGGCAGGGACAAGTGGTAGCATGAAACAAGTGTGGGGGTTACTGGAACAAGACTCGATCTACGATCGACTCAGGAGGTTTATAATTTCCCTGCATGACATGTATAACAAATATATTTTAACCAACACAATCAATACTCATTGTACCTTATTGTGCCATACCGGACATAACCGTCCCGACGGAGACCGGCGACAAGCTCACGCCTACCCAAGGCAGAGGCTTTCCCGGATTTTCTTTCTGGCATGCATGCAAGGCACATGAGGATGATTACCATCACAAGTGTGTTCATTTCCAACAGCATGGAAATCACTAATATGCATCCATGCAAATGATCATATCACATGAAATAACAAGTTCTCCGAAATGAGGTGGTGTTATAAACGTGTCAATGAACACACCAAAAATATTATGCCGGGGTTCAGAATGCTTGCCTTCAATATGTGGAAAGGCAGGGTGCACTCCAAAACTTTTGAAAGTTTGCTTCTCTCTCTTCAAAGTCCTATTTTGAATAAAATTTGAATCAACACACAAATTCAAAACAGCACAAAAATTTGTTTGAATTTTTTTCAAATAAATCTTAAAATAAACTAGACAATATTTGGGATTAGTAGGAAAAAGAATCAATCCATTTGGAGTTATATTTAAAAAGTTACAGCCAGTCAAAGTTTAGTCAAATCTGTTATTTAAAAAAAACAGAAAAGAAAACGTTTCAATTAAACACGTACACGTCGAAAGCGTATTTTGGATTTACGCTTCCACTTACTCCAGCGTGGATGGTACGCGAGTCACTGACAGCGGGCCCGTCTGGCCCACTGGTCAGGTTTGACTGGTCCACCTCCCCTCTTCTTCCTCTATCCCGAGCGGAGGCGGGACTCCGGCGACCGTCGCCGGCGAATGGCGGGTCCTTGTGGGGAGCTGAGGGCAGGGATGGATCCGCGACTCTAGGGCGATCCTTCCGGTAGTTGCAGGGTTGTTGGAGGTGGAAGGATTCGCCGTAGACGAGCTTCGCGGCGGCCGGTGGCTTCGGGAGCGAAGTGAGTTTGTGGTTATGGTGGCTCTCCGTCGCAGCTGGGGTTCTGGGTGGCACCACAAGAAGTAGTGGAGTTGCTTGGTGGCGTTGGGAGGGCCGGGGAGGCTCTGGTTGTGCCAAATGGAGCCGGGAGGCGGCGGTGGCCGAACTGGCCGGAGTCGGTGAAGACAGCCTCTTCCCCCTCAATTGACGGCAACGGGGGCACTAGGAGGATGGTGAGAGGCTGCCTGCATGCGGGGATGAGCTCGGGGCTCCTTAAATAGGCGCTCGGGGCCAGTTCCGCGGCCGCCGGGGATAAGGTTGCCGGCGACCGTCTTTCTGTAGCTATGGCGACGTGGCGGCGACGCGTGCTAGGGGACGAGGCTGCGGATGAGCTGGAGATGCTTAAGGGGGCAGCTGGCGAGCGCTGGTGGCTTGGGCGGCACCGACCGAGGCAGGGGCGCGCTGCAGACGCCGGCGAGCCTCCAAGGGCTCTGATGGCGGTGCTGTAGGGTGCCAGGGCTGCTTGGCGTGATGCTGTGAGGAGGGGAGCGCGTGGCGCAGCTCTGCAGAGCGGTGGCAAACCAGGGGCGCGGCGCGTCGGCTCGGGCGCGGCACGTGCAAAACGCGTGCTCTGCTCGCGCCCAGAGCACGCACGGTACGTGCTCGACGAAATGCTAATGCATGCAAGGGGTCTCCAAACCGCAAGAGAGTTAGCAGGGTGGGGTTGTAGGTTAGGGCAAAACGATGGGACATGCTGGTTTGGTCAGGGAATCAAGTTCACAAAGTAAACCAAACTTCATGCCAAAACTGTCCATGCCCTCAAGGTGTTTGACAAAATGCCATGGGCACCTAGGCATTTCTTGGAGTGGCCAATTTCTCCAGATCAGTGTCTCTTTGGATGGACAAGTGGGTGGTGAGGTTAGTTTGTCTAAAGCACAAACTTGCTAGTGCAAGTTTTGCAGAACTTCAGTTCTGGACAGAAGGTAAATGGCATCAATGCATGGACAAAAATTCTCCCAATGGGTTCATGCTCTTGGAGTTAAGGGTTTGGTAAGGTGTACTACAAGTAGGAAAAGGAATCACAGCAAAAGGAGCAAGTTAAAATATAGTTGTAGTACAAAACCTCAAGTTGGACCAGAATGGAAATGAGGATGATTCACTCAAATTTTTCAAAGAACATTGCGGGGTTTTTGCATAAAGCTGAATAATATGCTCCTACTGACATCCCAAAATCTTGGTAGAAGTTTTAAAGAAATAAATAAATAGGTTGTTGTGCAAATCTGCCCACTGGACCAGATTTTCAAATAAGGTGTAGAGCTCAAAATATTCAATGGGCAGAAGATATTTTTGCACAAAAGTGGTTTAAATACTCCATATGACATTTCCAAATTTTGGTGGGATTTTTGAATGAATCTATAAAAGGGTTGCAGTTCAAATGGGACCATAAACCATGGAAAACCATTTTTCAAGAAAATAAAGATCTAGCAAATTAATTATGTAATTAGTTCTACTAATAAAAGAAAAGTTTTTCTTGAGAGGTTAAACAAGTCCAATAACATATTTGAAATGTTTTCTCTATGGGGAAAACTCCATAATAGCAAGGGAGAAAAAGGTTCAAAAATCAAAAGGGAGCCCAGAAAATATAAGTTTTAATTTCCTGGCAAAAGTTTAATTAATAAAACAAGGTCAAAATTTTGGGGTGTGACAACACTACCCCCTTAAAAGAAAATCTCGTCCTCGAGATTTGTTAAGAGTTGTTTTGAAAATATCTTTCCTGTGAGCTGGAGCCAAAAGATTTATTCATAGCACAAACTTGCGTCGTCGAGGTTGGCAGCTACGCCCGGGATAAAAAAAATGCAATCGCACATCAACATACTCATGCATGGCTACTATTAAAAATAGGAGCGCACAAGCAAACAACATTTAATTACGGTGACACAGGGTCACAAGATTACTAGGCGAGGTCATTCTAAGACTCGGTATCATTCGAGCGATTTAGTCTACCTCGTTCATATCTAAGCGGGCTTGCCTCGCGGACGTCGAGGTTTCTCCACGGTTTTCACTGTCGGAATTAGCTGGAGAGGGTTGAGGCGCTGCAGGCTCGGGGTAGCGATGATGACCATCGCGGGGATTGTTGGCCACAATCCCGTTGGAGTGTGCTCCCAAAGGACGACGAAGTACTTTTGGGGTCATCAAAGCACCTTGGTTGACGGATGGGGCTGACCTCAGGGTCTCGATCGGGTGTCCGAACAGCACGACTGGGTTGTCGGCGTCGGGCTCGTTTTCTTCTCTCGCAGGGGCTCGACGAACCCGCTCTCCATGAGCTGCGATCAGGTCAATGGTGATTTGATCAAACAGTGCCTCTAGTGCACCTAATTAGCGCACTAGGTGCAACAATGCAGGATCCGTCTCGTGATCTCCGTTGGCAACTTGGGGTGGTCTACCATACCCTTCACGTCTGGGGTAATAGTAGAACGAGCGACAGTTAACTCTGGGCGACAAGTGCCGGAGTTGAACTATAGCCTCTCGCGCTGCTAGTTGGACGGCTTGTGGCTCAAAGGAAGTTGTCCTTTCGGTGAACCTGTAGGGGCGTTCTGACGACAGGCTCCTACGGTAGATGTGCACAGTGGACCAGAATCGATGGTCCTCACCGCTCATGGGTCCTTGGTACACAACATATTCTGGGGGCTCTTCTAACGCATAGGCACGATGGGTGAGGTTTGCGAGTATGGTCACAAAGCCTCCAAGGTTG
Source organism: Triticum dicoccoides (assembly GCF_002162155.2). Classification (NCBI taxonomy): domain Eukaryota; kingdom Viridiplantae; phylum Streptophyta; class Magnoliopsida; order Poales; family Poaceae; genus Triticum; species Triticum dicoccoides. The sequence continues at coordinate 77,368,221 of NC_041389.1, read as the reverse complement.
GTTGCTGCGGTCTCATTGTGTACTACGGGTCCAGGCATTATGGCTTGGTTCAGGGGAGAGGCTGTGCTGTGCTGGTTTGGGGCTAGCCTGCCCTTTTTATAGAAAAAGGGGACGGAGTCTTCCTTCGCACGCTTGCGAATGAGACATCCCGGGTGCTGGTCACTGGTGCGTGATAGACAGGCTAGGTTGATAGGTTGGGCACCGACTGCCAAAAGTGTCGGGGTCACTGTGTGGCTATCTTGCATGAGAAGCTTGGCTGGGGTTCAGTTAAGGTCTGGTGGGTTGGTTTGCCTAAGTTTTTCGACCTGGCTAAGATAGGATTAGCCAATGGTCAGCCTAGCTCTGATACCAAGTTTGTCACGAGCAGTTTTTCCGGGTATTAATTTCCAGAAAATGGCCGTTGTGCTCACCAGCCCCAGGATAACTGTTAGCTGATGAGGCACCAACTTGATAAAGAAAAATTCCAAGCAAAATACAAAATATGTAGTACAAGACCATTCTGGCCAGTGAGTACCACAAATGGTTTCTAGTGGTTGATGGCGGAAGCGGTTTGTGGATCATCAGTTTCTATGGGACTCCATTTCCCACAGGAACAGCTGACCAGGTAACTCCTATCTTCGCGAGGCTGCTACCACCACTGCTTAGGTTCCGGGGCTGTCATCGCGTCGCTCGTCTCCGTGCAAGAAGTCTGGCCAAGACAATAGCCAGGGACAAGCCAGTGAGTACTTTGAATGTACTCGCAAACATTATGAATACTAGGATAATATAACTGATAATCATGCGCTGAAATATTCTATGATCATATCGTCAGTCATAAAATAAAATCTCTGATGCAAGCAAGCAGGTTATTTATATGCAACACGAATAAGCAATAATGGAATGGAAATAAAATGCCGCAGTCGGGCGTCTGTGCGACACCACATAAAGGGCTTATAAAGTAAATAGACAACAAGCAATGCCACAGTCGGGCGTCTCAGCGACACCACATAAAGGGCTTATAAAGTAAATAAATAACAAGCAATGCCACAGTCGAGCGTCTCAGCGACACCACATAAAGGGCTTATAAAGTAAATAAATAACAAGCAATGCCACAGTCGGGCATCTCAGCGACACCACATAAAGGGCTTATAAAGTAAATAAATAACAAGCAATGCCACAGTCGGGCGTCTCAGCGACACCACATAAAGGGCTTATAAAGTAAATAAATAACAAGCAATGCCACAGTCGAGCGTCTCAGTGACACCACATAAAGGGCTTATAAAATAAATGATCACAATGAATATCCAGGAGGTAGAACCGTCCCAGGGATACTCAATGATATAATGGGTTAGTCCATAATAATGATAATCATAATCATCACAAGTCACAAGTCACAATCCAAGTTCTGTTTTAACAATTTCTCCTCCGAAGACCGACACTAAGACCGACACTTGACCCATCCCAGACTGTAGTCCTTAACCATGGACACGACTATTCTAATAGGTTTTAATCTCTGCAGAGGGTGTACTCTTTACCCACGAGTAACGGATTCCTTTAGTCCATCAAGACTAATTCCGTCTACGGTCTCTTAAATGAAAACACACCTGACATGCACACACCAGCTTAACTTACCGGTGTCTGGAATCACCCACGACACTCGTTAAGAAAAACTCTAACTGGGGAGGATACAACCTCGATTAGCATGGGATCACAAAATTTATACCGCGTGCAAAACTGGGGAAGCTATCCCTTCGGCTACAACTGAAACACCCATGCCCCCTGACCGGATGACTGGCTTTAATCCATGGCCTTGGTACCCTCATCCTGGCCCCTCTGTACGGTGTGTGCTAGAAAGGGGTTAACAAATTACTGAACCGTACCCTACCTGTGGCAGGGACAAGTGGTAGCGCGAAACAAGTGTGGGGGTTACTGGAAGAAGACTCGATCTACGGTCGACTCAGGAGGTTTATAATTTCCCTGCATGACATGTATAACAAATATATTTCAACCAACACAATCAATACTCATTGTACCTTACTGTGCCATACCGGACATAACCGTCCCGACAGAGACCGGCGACAAGCTCACGCCTACCCAAGGCAGAGGCTTTCCCGGATTTTCTTTCTGGCATGCATGCAAGGCACATGAGGATGATTACCATCACAAGTGTGTTCATTTCCAACAGCATGGAAATCACTAATATGCATCCATGCAAATGATCATATCACATGAAATAACAAGTTCTCCGAAATGAGGTGGTGTTATAAACGTGTCAATGAACACACCAAAAATATTATGCCGGGGTTCAGAATGCTTGCCTTCAATATGTGGAAAGGCAGGGTGCACTCCAAAACTTTTGAAAGTTTGCTTCTCTCTCTTCAAAGTCCTATTTTAAATAAAATTTGAATCAACACACAAATTCAAAACATCACAAAAAGTTGTTTGAAATTTTTTCATATAAATCTTAAAGTAAACTAGACAATATTTGGGAGAGGTAGGAAAAAGAATCAATCCATTTGGAGTTATATTTAAAAAGTTACAGCCAGTCAAAGTTTAGTCAAATCTGTTATTTAAAATAAACAGAAAAGAAAACATTTCAATTAAACACGTACACGTCGAAAGCGTATTTTGGATTTACGCTTCCACTTACTCCAGTGTGGATGGTACGCGAGTCACTGACAGTGGGCCCGTCTGGCCCACTGGTCAGGTTTGACTGGTCCACCTCCCCTCTTCTTCCTCTGTCCCGAGCGGAGGCGGGACTCCGGCGACCGTCGCCGGCGAACGGCGGGTCCTTGTGGGGAGCTGAGGGCAGGGATGGATCCGCGACTCTAGGGCGATTGAGGGAGTCCTGGACTAGGGGGTATCCGGATAGCCGGACTATCATCATCGACCGGACTCCAAGACTATGAAGATACAAGATTGAAGACTTCGTCCCGTGTCCGGATGGGACTTTCCTTGGCATGGAAGGCAAGCTTGGCAATACGGATATGTAGATCTCCTACCATTGTAATCGACTCTGTGTAACCCTAGCCCTCTCCGGTGTCTATATAAACCGGAGGGTTTTAGTCCGTAGGAAGAACAACCATTACATCAATCAAACCATAGGCTAGCTTCTAGGATTTAGCCTCCTTGATCTCGTGGTAGATCCACTCTTGTACTACCCATATCATCAATATCAATCAAGTAGGAGTAGGGTTTTACCTCCATCGAGAGGGCCCGAACCTGGGTAAAAACATTGTGTCCCTTGTCTCCTGTTACCGTCTGCCTAGACGCACAGTTCGGGACCCCCTACCCGAGATCCGCCGGTTTTGACACCGACATTGGTGCTTTCATTGAGAGTTCCTCTATGCCGTCGCGATCAGGAAGGATGCCTCTTCCCGTCTTTAAAGACGGTATCATCGCTAAAGGAGCCCTGGCCGCCGGCCAAACTATCCGGCTAGGTGGTTTTCTCATGACTGCCTGTTCGGCCACCGCTTCGACGATGACCTCTCGGGTCATCAAAAGCAATCTCCACGTCAACTCGGAATTCGCCGAGCAGCTAGATCCAATAGACCTCTTGTCCATAAACGAGCTCTTGGATCGCATCACCGCCCTGGGAGTCGCTACAGACTACAATCAGATTGGGCTTAAAACCGATCTAAGAGAGATTAACTCTCCCCAGGTTACCCACCACGTTGCTGTGGTAGAGGAACAATGCGGCGATTCTTCTTCTACATTAAAAACTAGTTATGTCCGGACTCCCGAACCCTCCATGCTGGATTTCCGCGGAGGGACGGACGTCTATCAAGCACTGAACCTAAAGTCAGACATCGGACCAGACTCGTTGGACAACGTCCAACAATCCAAGCTTCCAAATTCGGAAACTTTCCGGCCCTTGAGCCTCGAGATGGGTAGGGTTTCGGACTTAATTCCACCCACCCACCCAAACATATGCGATCTATCTCAAATCCGGCAAGAGCCTGCTGAAACAGTACATCATTACTGGGCCAGATTCCTCCTGGTTATGGACAGGATAAAAGACCGCCGTGAGGAAAACGCAATTTCAATTTCTGCAATAATTGCATGGACAAGGGAATCTTGAACGCTGTAAGTCGTCGTGAAATTACACGATTCGCCGACCTAGCGCCCATAGTACGCAAGTACTGTGCGATGGAGATTTTCTGGAAAACCGAAACTAAGTTTTGGGACAATCCGGCTCCGAATACAACCCTAGTCCGAAACAAAAGGATGCATCATACTCAGGCACCAGGTACAAAAACCAAAAAGCAAAAACCCCATAGAGGGCATGGAACCGTACTGGAGGGGTGGCTCAGCGGACCCTGTAAAATTCACAGTACAGAAGGCGCCACTCCAACACATAGCCTTCGAGCATGTTGGATACTGCGGCAGGTGGCCAAAAGTGGCGAAGAGCTTCTAACCCCAGAGAACCACTCTAACAGTACCAGTACAGTGTCAACAGTCTTCGAGACTTTCGCATCAAATAATATGCGGAAACGAACAATCTGCAGCCTCGCCGAAGTCTACCATGTAGCAACAACAAATCCATGGAGCGACACGGCCATCACCTTCAATGCCAACGACGAACCTAAATTCCGAACAGCCCAAGCACCAGCCGCATTGGTCCTCAGTCCAATAGTGGACGACTTTCGTCTTACCAAGGTACTCATGGATGGCGGTAGCGGATTAAACCTCATCTACGAGGAAACTCTTCATAAAATGGAAATAGACTGGAGCCGCATTGAGCGAAGCAGCACAACCTTTAGAGGAATAATCCCTAGCCGGGAAGCACGCTGCACAGGAAAAATCACACTTGATGTGGTGTTTGGCTCGCCGGACAATTACAGGTCCGAGGAGGTCACGTTCTAAGTGGCCCCATTCAGGAGCGGATATCACGCTATATTAGGACGAGAGGCATTCACAATTTTTCAAGCCATACCCCATTACGGGTACATGAAGCTTAAGATGCCCGGGCCTGGCGGAATAATCACTCTCGTCAGTGATCCGGACACAGCACTCCGCGCCGAAAACAAGACAGCCGCATTAGCCCTGGAGGCACTATCCGAAGCCCTAGCGGCAGAGGAACTCACTGCGCTACGCTCTATAGTGAATAGGGATGATGTGATACTCGATAAGAGATCCAAGTCCACCTCCTTTAAACCAGCGGACGAAATAGTCAAATTCCAGGTCCATCCAACGGACCCAACAAAGACGGCCTCCATCGGGGCACAGTTGAACCCTGATGTAGACGCCGCACTACGAGAATTCCTTCGGGAAAATTGGGACATCTTTGCCTGGCACCCTTCAGATATGCCAGGAATCCCATGCAGATTGGCAGAACACAGCCTAAACATCCTAAAAGGATTCAAGCCAGTCAAACAGGCACTTCGGCGATTAACCCAAAAGACAGGTAATGGGAGAGGAGCTAGCCAAACTATTGGAAGACGGATTCATCCGAGACATCAAACATCCGGACTGGCTAGCAAACCTGGTAATGGTACCAAAGAAGGACAAATCCTGGCGCCTATGTGTCGATTTTAAAGACCTCAACAAGGCCTGCCCAAAGGATCCTTTCCCCCTTCTCCGCATCAACCAAATAATCGATGCTACGGCAGGGCACGATTCATTGTGCTTCCTTGACGCATACTCCGGCTACCATCAAATCAAGATGGCGGAGGCGGACCAAGCCGCAACAGCATTCATTACTCCATACGGACCATTCTACTTCAACACGATGCCCTTCGGACTCAAAAACGCCGGCGCAACATATCAGCGCATGATTCAGACATGTCTAGCTACCGAGATTGGCAAAACAGTAGAGGCATACGTAGACGACGTAGTCGTCAAAACCAAACACGTTGAAACTCTAGTAGACGATTTGAGGCTCACATTCGACAACCTCCGAGCATATGACATTAAGCTGAATCCGGAAAAATGCGTTTTCGGCGTACCAGCCAGAAAGCTCCCGGGCTTCATTGTATTCGGTAGAGGAATCGAAGCAAACCCAGCAAAGATCCGAGCTCTGTCACAGCTGGATATTCCAAAAGACCTCAAACAAATACAAAAATTGACTGGATGCGTGGCGGCTCTAAGCCGCTTCTTCTCCCGTTCGGGAGAAAAGGCATTGCCCCTCTATCGCCTCCTCAGGCGCACCGAACACTTCGAGTGGACGGATGCTGCCACTGTCGGACTCGAAGAAATAAAGGCCATATTGGCAACAAATCCGGTCTTGGCTATGCCTAACCTGGGCGAACCAATGTTGTTATATATCGCGGAAACACATCAAGTTGTAAGCGCGGTGCTCGTCGTCGAACGAGAAACAGAAGGGCATAAATTCCCTCTTCAAAAACCAGTCTACTACATATCCACTGTCTTAACTCCCTGCAAGTCCCGCTACCCGCTTATCAAAAGATAGCGTACGCGATGTTCATGGCATCCCGGAAGCTCCGACACTACTTTCAAGAGTGTTCGATAACAGCGGCCTCCGAAGTGCCCCTCAATGACATCATAAACAACCGCGACGCGACGAGCAGGATTGCAAAATGGGCCATTGAGCGCTTACCATTCGATATAACTTATAAACCTCGGCGAGCTATAAAGTGGCAAGTCTTGGCTGACTTCATCGCTGAATGGACCGAAGCCGAACTCCCTAAAGAGTACGGCGCATACTCCAATTGGATTATGCATTTCGACGGCTCCAAAATGTTGGCCGGCTTGGGGGCTGGAGTCGTACTGACGTCCCCAACCGGAGACACAGTCCAATACGTACTTCAGATAATGTACACGGACTCCAACAATGCAGCCGAATACGAGGCCCTCCTACATGGTCTCGGGATGGCAATCTCCATGGGTATTCAACGCCTAGAGGTGCGCGGGGATTCAAGCCTTGCAATATCCCAAGTAAATGGAGACTTTGACGCCAAGGATCCGAAAATGGCAGCCTATCGTAACGCTGTCCTAAAAATGTCAGCTCGGTTCGAAGGACTCGAATTCCACCACGTAGCCCGGGATAATAACCAAGCAGCCGACGTGTTGGCACGCATCGGCGCGAAACGCGACGCTGTCCCTCCAAACATCTTCCTGGAACGGCTCTTTAAGCCATCCGTACTATGGGAAGAGGAGTCCGGAAATAACAAACCGGAAACAACCGCGCCACCCAACACAAAACAATCTGACATAACCGGCGGTTCAGCCGACGAAATAACACCTTCAGCCCACGAAATAATGGCGGTAATTGCCCCGTGGACAGAACCATTCCTAGCCTACTTAATTCGGCAGGAACTTCCCGAAGACCAAAATGAGGCCCGCCGCATATTTCGGCGATCTAAAGCCTACAAGGTCCATGAGGGAGAACTTTATAAGAAAAGCACAACCGGAGTCCTTCAAAGGTGCATCTCTGAAGAGGAAGGGCGAAATCTTCTGGCTGAAATTCACAGCGGACTAGGCGGACACCACACTGCAGCCCGGGCCCTTGTAGGTAAGGCCTTCCGTACAGGATTTTATTGGCCGAAGGCCCGGGCAGATGCTTAGGACTTAGTCCAAAGATGCGTCGGTTGTCAGCTCTTTGCTAAATAGAGCCATATGCCACCCACCGCCCTCAAAACTATACCCATTACCTGGCCGTTCGCGGTCTGGGGGCTTGACATGGTTGGACCCCTTAAAGGGGGAACCCATAAGCAAAAGTACCTATTGGTCATGGTGGACAAATTCACCAAATGGACAGAGGCCAAGCCAGTTAAAACGACAGAGTCCGGACCAGTGATAGACTTCATATCCGGGGTAGTACACCGTTATAGCGTCCCCCATAGCATCATTACCGATAAAGGCATGAACTTCACGGCCGACGAGGTCAAACTCTAGTGCAAAAATATGGGCATTAAGCTCGATTACGCTTCAGTCTATCATCCTCAAACCAACGGTCAAGTTGAGCGAGCAAATGGTCTGATAATGAGCGGCATCAAGCCCAGACTAGTGCGGTCCCTTACGGAATCTAACACGCACTGGGTAGAGGAGCTTGACTCCGTACTCTGGGGGCTGCGGACCACGCCAAACCGTACTACCGGATTCACACCATTCTTTATGGTATACGGCGCAGAGGCAGTTTTGCCCTGCGGCATAATTCATGACTCACCTCGAGTGCGCATGTACGAAGAAAGAGAAGCCGAGCTGGATCGGCAGGACAGTTTGGACGCATTGGAGGAGGAACGCGATGTGGCAAAGGCCCGTTCCGCATTCTATCAGCAGCAAGCTCGAAGATATCAAAGCAGAGAAGTACGGGCTAAAACTTACAATGTTGGCGAACTAGTTCTACGCCTGCCGGACAAGAAAAAGGACAAACTCAAGCCCAAATGGGAAGGTCCCTTCATCATCAACCAAGTCCTGACTGGCGGAGCATACCGTCTACGAAATGCATCGGACAACCGACTCGAGCCGAACCCATGGAATGCAGCCCGCCTCCGAAGATTCTACGCCTAGCGCCGGACTAAGAGTTCGTCCCCTTCCTCCGTCCACATTTTACACTTCAGCTGTCTTTCATTTCTCTCTTTTCTCCCACCTTTTTCATAAAAGCCCTTCAGGGCCTATTTGCGCATTGTTCGCACACACTTGATGTGCTACCCGCACTCATTATACCTGGGGGCTTCTTTAACAGAAGCTTACTTATACGGCTTCATGCCCAGCACATGTGTCAAACTTCCACATGTACCTTTTGTTCACCATTATATGCATCGATATGACTTAAGTTTTGGCCAAGGTGGGTTGCCTGGCTCCTGTGCTTACCCCTACGTTCCCGATTGTTCGGCTAGGAGGTAAAGGGAGCACCTCTGCGATTGTTACTGCCGGGTCAGCCGGATGTGTACCTCAGACTGGGTGAAGCCGAAAGCTAGCGTTCTTAAGGGAATATTCGGTCGGTGACTTGAAAGATGATTTTTTACATATTTATTTATCTGCCCCCAGATGTTTTCCTGCTCTTTTCGCAGTCCGGACATGCACTTTAGGGCATGCCTCCCGGGGAAAGGAACCCTTAACAGAACTATTCTCCCTGGGAGATGTTTCTTACTAACCATGTAACATAACATAACTAGTTGGGCACTTGTCTGATAAAGCACTAATGACCCCTACGCCTGGTCTCCATGCATGCCCCGGTTTTTTCTTAACCGAGAAGATATTCGGACACACTCCGGACTCTAGGGTCCCGAGGTTGAAGCGAAAAGGTCGGCAAAGACAAACGATCTACAATCCGGCTAGAAGGCATTTTACATGTCATTTTAAATACATCGTCAAATCGACTGACTGTACTCCTCCTCAATCCCGTCTAATAGGCTGTCTAATTTACAGTCCCGTTGGGAATATTTAGCGGCCAACTCTACTTGGCCGTACACTAAGCTCACAGGGATCTCCTTCCCATCGGGCCCCACAGGTCCGACCTCGGCCATGTGGTTTGGATCCGCCTTCTTGTACCGCGTCTTCACCATGGCCCAGGCCTCCCTGGCACCTTGACGGCAGGACGATATATTCCATAAACGAAAGCGCTACCGCGCTCCCTAAAGCTTCTCCGCAAGCTCTCCAAGGCCCTCGGGTAGGGAGAGGGACGGCCATAAGGCCTGGACGATGCCGCTCATCGCCTGCCGAACACGTTCGAGCAGTTGCACCAGCTCGGGAAATTGGTCACCCGTTAAACCAGGCATTTCTTCCACAGGGCGACCTATGAGTACACCTACAGACATATTTCTGTCAATTGACTTCCTCGTCGAACTCTTCTTTTCAAAGGTGTTTGCTCAAGCACTTACTATAGATGCCGCGACGAAGCCGCTGATTCTCCTTCACGAAGCCAGACAGCTCGGCCCGGACACCTTTCAGCTCTCCTTCAAGCTGGGCGTGGGCATCCTGGAGCTTGTTCCTCTCCTGCTGCACCCTCGTAAGCACCCTCTCGCCGGCCTTCAGCTGGCGCAGTAGCTGTTGCTTGTCCGGATCAAGTCCGGCAACATCTGCAATACCATTGTTAGATTTATACGAACGCCGCACACCGCTTATCTTTTTGAAATAATGTGTTACCGGAGGGGGTCTCTGTGCCTCCTTCTGCGGCAGCTAGTGCGGCCTCAAGTTGGGCCTTGCACTCTTGTAGCTCCTGGGACAATTGGGTATTCTTCTCCGTAAGATCTTGCATATCAAATAATCCTTAAATCAGTTACTTTAACTACTTTAAGTCTCGGGGGCTACTGGCATATACAACTATTAAAATCTCTTACCCGTATGTCTTTTACATATTGCTCCGTGGCTCTGGTTAAACCATCTTGAGTGGCACGGAGGTGCGCTCTCCCGCGTTAAAGGCATTCAATGCCTCTGGGGAGAAACACGCGTCACGCAGAACTGTCCGACGACGCCTATGATTCATGGCGCTCTCCACCTCAGACCTGGTGGCGGACAGCCTGTCGGCATCCTCCGTTGGAGGAGTATCCGGCTCGCGCCTTGCGCTCGCCTCCCCCTCTGGACCAGGTGTTGGAGCCTAGCGGGCGGAGGCTTGGTTGCCAACCTCTCCGGGCACAGTCCGGCGAGTGTTCTTTCTCCTGGAAAAGTCATGAGCGTTAATACACCTCCTGGGAATCCTTTTCCTGAATAACGGTCGCGAGCTATACCGTTGCGGTGATGTTTCGATCCGCACCGCACTCCTCTTCCGCCTGCTGGGACGGACTGACCCTTGTTGGTCAGCCGCCGTGGGTTCAGCTTCCTGCCTTGAAGGCACCTCCTGCGAGACACCATTGTATACGGTGGTCAGAAATGCGCAAGGATGAAATAATGGTGTCAGGACTTCGATCACAATCACCTGGGGAGCCGGAGATAAGCCGGGGTAGTCAGCCGTAATGGCGACTAGAGCATTGTCCATGCTGAGTTGGTGGAACACCCCATCAATTAGCTCCACCTTTATGTCCGGATCCTCTTCGGATGACGGATCAAGGGATCTTCCCGGATCCTCGGGCTGTGGAGCCGGACTATGTATACTCTCCACATTCCAGCGCAATTCCTGCGTCAAAACCATAAAATAAGGTACTTAACTTCGAAAGCATGGGTCGGATAAATAAACGTCCGCTTACCCAGCTCCGAGGGTTATTCATGGAGAACCCATTCATTGGGCTCATCTGGAGGAAGTCCTCTTTCTCCCCCTTGTACAGGCCGGACAGGATCTTTACCAGATCCGCGGCCGATCCCTGCCCCTTACGGCCATGACGGGTGGCGTCGTTCTCCCCGTTGAAATCCCACATGGGGTGGCCCCTATATTGGAGCGGCTGCACCCCTCGCATGATGCATACGGCCATGACTCCAATCATGGTTAATCCGGAATGGGCCATCAACCTAATCCGGCCCATCAAGTAATGGACGCTCCTGTCTTCCTCCTGTTGAGGGCTCCGTGGGCGCCAACTTAGGCGCTTCTTCAGAGGAGCCTTGTTAAACTCCGGGAGGCCAATCTGAACTGGGTCCGGCAGTGGAGCGTCTTCCACATAAAACCATTCCGAGGGCCAGTCTTCGGACGCCTTCTTTGGGGTTTCGGATAGATATCCGGTCCCGGCGGTGCGCCATATTTCGGCTTCGCCCACTTGATATATTGACCCCTCGTGAGAACGGGGTACGAGGCAAAATAGTCTCTTCCATAGCGCAAAATGGGGCTCGATGCCTAGGAACAGCTCGCAAAGAGCTACGAAACCCGCGATGTGCAGAATAGAGGCGGGCGTGAGGTGATGAAGCTGGAGTCCATAGAACTCCAGGAGCCCCCGGAGAAACGGGTGTATGGGAAACCCAAGCCCCCTTATTAGATAAGGGACGAAGCACACCCGCTCTCCTTTGGATGGACTAGGGGTGGCCTCCGCTTGCTTTCCACCTTTGTAGGTGGCGAGCCCGGCTCGAACCGGGACCATAAAGGCTGGAGGGAGGTATCCCTCCGCTTGGAGCGTCGCCAGCTTGTTGTGCAGAACTGAACATCTCCTCCAATCTCCTGGCGGAGGGCTGGAAGCGCGAGAGGAGGAGCCGCGTCGACGGTCCATGATGGAATGGATCTTTTGGTCAGAAGCGCTCCGATGAGTACTCGCGGAAGGAAGATGGTGTGATTTGGATCTGGATTCTTGCCTCTCTTATAGGCAGGTTATTTGCGCAGCTAAGGGGTAAAATATAAAAGATACCCTGGCCTTTCGCATTCGTGTGACGCGTGGAAGAGGGCCATTATTGGGCGTGGAAGCCAAGGAGCGCAACATTTGTAAGGAAGCCGGACACTATTCGGCAAGCACATGGAATTTGAAGGAGAACCCGCCTTGCAACGCCGAAGACAATATATGCGCTGGACTCGTCGTCATTGAAGCCTGGTTCGGGGGCTACTGAGGGAGTCCTGGACTAGGGGGTATCCAGATAGCCGGACTATCATCATTAGCCGGACTCCAAGAGTATGAAGATACAAGATTGAAGACTTCGTCCCGTGTCCAGATGGGACTTTCCTTGGCGTGGAAGGCAAGCTTGGCAATACGGATATGTAGATCTCCTACCATTGTAACCGACTCTGTGTAACCCTAGCCCTCTCCGGTGTCTATATAAACCGGAGGGTTTTAGTCTGTAGGAAGAACAACCATTACATCAATCAAACCATAGGCTAGCTTCTAGGGTTTAGCCTCCTTGATATCGTGGTAGATCCACTCTTGTACTACCCATATCATCAATATCAATCAAGCAGGAGTAGGGTTTTACCTCCATCGAGAGGGCCCGAACCTGGGTAAAAACATTGTGTCCCTTGTCTCCTGTTACCATCTGCCTAGACGCACAGTTCGGGACCCCCTACCCGAGATCCGCCGGTTTTGACACCGACAGCGATCCTTCCGGTAGTTGCAGGGTTGTTGGAGGTGGAGAGATTCGCCATCGACGAGCTTCGCGGCGGCCGGTGGCTTTGGGAGCGAAGCGAGTTTGTGGTTATGGCGGCTCTCCGTCGTAGCTGGGGTTCTGGGTGGCACCGCAAGAAGTAGTGGAGTCGCTTGGTGGCGTTGGGAGGGCCGGGGAGGCTCTGGTTGTGCCGAACAGAGCCGGGAGGCGGCGGTGGTCGAACTGGCCGGAGTCGGTGAAGACGACCTCTTCCCCCTCAATTGACGGCAACGGGGGCACTAGGAGGATGGTGAGAGGCTGCCTGCGTGCGGGGATGAGCTCGGGGCTCCTTAAATAGGCGCTCAGGGCTGGTTCCGCGGCGGCCGGGGATAAGGTTGCCGGCGACCGTCTTTCTGTAGCTATGGCGACGTGGCGGTGACGCGTGCTAGGGGACGAGGCTGCGGATGAGCTGGAGATGCTTAAGGGGGCAGCTGGCGAGCGCTGGTGGCTTGGGCGGCACCGACCGAGGCAGGGGCGCACTGCAGACGCCGGCGTGCCGCCAAGGGCTCTAACGACGGTGCTGTAGGGTGCCAGGGCTGCTTGGCGTGATGCGGTGAGGAGGGGAGCGCGTCGCGCGGCTCTGCAGAGCGGTGGCAAACCAGGGGCGCGACGCGTCGGCTCGGGCGCGGCACATGCAAAACGCGTGCTCTGCTCGCGCCCAGAGCACGCACAGTACATGCTCGACGAAATGCTAATGCATGCAAGGGGTCTCCAAACCGCAAGAGAGTTAGCAGGGTGGGGTTGTAGGTTAGGGCAAAACTATGGGACATGCTAGTTTGGTCAGGGAATCAAGTTCACAAAGTAAACCAAACTTCATGCCAAAACTGTCCATGCCCTCAAGGTGTTTGACAAAATGCCATGGGCACCTAGGCATTTCTTTGAGTGGCCAATTTCTCCAGATCAGTGTCTCTTTGGATGAACAAGTCGGTGGTGAGGTTAGTTTGTCTAAAGCACAAACTTGCGAGTGCAAGTTTTGCAGAACTTCAGTTCTTGACAGAAGGTAAATGGCATCAATGCATGGACAAAAATTCTCCCAATGGGTTCATGCTCTTTGACTTAAGGGTTTGGTAAGGTGTACTACAAGTAGGAAAAGAAATCACAGCAAAAGGAGCAAGTTAAAATATAGTTGTAGTACAAAACCTCAAGTTGGACCAGAATGGAAATGAGGATGATTCACTCAAATTTTTCAAAGAACATAGCTGGGTTTTTGCATAAAGCTGAATAATATGCTCCTACTGACATCCCAAAATTTTGGTAGAAGTTTTAAAGAAATAAATAAATAGGTTGTAGTGCAAATCTGCCCACTGGACCAGATTTTCAAATAAGGTGTAGAGCTCAAAATATTCAATGGGCAGAAGGTATTTTTGCACAAAAGTGGTTTAAATACTCCATATGACATTTACAAATTTTGGTGGGATTTTTGAATGAATTTATAAAAGGGTTGCAGTTCAAATGGGACCATAAACCATGGAAAACCATTTTTCAAGAAAATAAAGATCTAGCAAATTAATTATGTAATTAGTTCTACTAATAAAAGAAAAGTTTTTCTTGAGAGGTTAAACAAGTCCAATAACATATTTGAAAAGTTTTCTCTATGGGGAAAACTCCATAATAGCAAGGGAGAAAAAGGTTCAAAAATCAAAAGGGAGCCCAGAAAATATAAGTTCTAATTTCCTGGTAAAATTTTAATTAATAAAACAAGGTCAAAATTTTGGGGTGTCACATAATCTTAGCGGGAGGAAAATACTTAGAGATAAAAGCATCTTTGCACTTGTTCCAAGAATCAATACTATTTTTAGGCAAAGACGAAAACCAAACTTTAGCACGATCTCTAAGTGAAAATGGAAATAACTTCAATTTAACAATATCATTATCCGTATCTTTCTTCTTTTGCATGTCACACAAATCAACAAAGTTGTTTAGATGAGTAGCGGCATCTTCACTAGGAAGGCCGGCGAATTGATCATTCATAACAAGATTCAGCAAAGCAATATTGATTTCACAAGACTCAACATCATTAAGAGGAGCAATCGGAGTACTAAGGAAATCATTATTATTGGTATTGGAGAAATCACACAATTTGGTATTATCTTGTGCCATGGCAACAAGTAATCCAACACATAAGCAAACAGAAAAAGGCAAGCGAAGAAGAGAGGAGAAGATTGGGAAAGAGAGGGCAAATAAAACGAAAAGGGTGAAGTGGGGGAGAGGAAAACGAGAAGCAAATGGCAAATAATGTAAATGCGAGGGAGATGAGTTTGTGATGGGTACTTGGTATGTCTTGACTTGAGCGAAGACCTCCCCGGCAACGGCGCCAGAAATGAGCTTAGTTGACGAGGTGTGAGTGCCGCTTACCTAGCATCCCCGGCAACGGCGCCAGAATTCCTTCTTGCGACGTCTTGAGCTTGCGTTGGTTTTCCTTGAAGAGGAAAGGGTGATGCAACAAAGTAGCGTAAGTATTTCCCTCAGTTTTTGAGAACCAAGGTATCAATCCAGTAGGAGGCTCCTCAAAAGTCCCACGCACCTACACAAACAAAGAAAGAAGTCGCAACCAACGCAATAAAGGGGTTGTCAATCCCTTCACGGCCACTTGCGAAAGTGGGATCTAATAGAGATAGTATGATAAGATAAATATATTTTTGGTATTTTATAATATAGATGAAAAAAGTAAAGATGCAAATAAAAGTAGATTGAAAGCTTATATGATAAAAGATAGACCCGGGGGCCATAGGTTTCACTAGTGGCTTCTCTCAAGATAGCATAAGTATTACAGTGGGTGAACAAATTACTGTCGTGCAATTGATAGAAAAGCGAATAATTATGAGATTATCTAGGCATGATCATGTATATAGGCATCACGTCCATGACAAGTAGACCGGATCCTGCCTACATCTACTACTATTACTCCACACATCGACCGCTATCTACCATGCATCTAGAGTATTAAGTTCATAAGAACAGAGTAACGCATTAAGAAAGATGACATGATGTAGAGGGATAAACTCAAGCAATATGATATAAACCCCATCTTTTATCCTCGATGGCAACAATACAATACATGCCTTGCAACCCTTTCTGTCACTGGATAAGGACACCGCAAGATTGAACCCAAAGCTAAGCACTTCTCCCATGGAAAGAAAGATCAATCTAGTAGGCCAAAGCAAACTGATAATTCGAAGAGACTTGCAAAGATAACTCAATCACACATAAAAGAATGCAGACAAGATTGAAATATTTCTCATAGATAAACTTGATCATAAACCCACAATTCATCGAATCTCGACAAACACACCACAAAAAGAGTTACATCAAATAGATCTCCACAAGAGAGGGGGAGAACATGGTATTGAGATCCAAAAAGAGAAAAGAAGCCATCTAGCTAATAACTATGGACCCGAAGGTCTGTGGTAAACTACTCACAACTCATCGGAGGGGCTATGGTGTTGATGTAGAAGCCCTCCATGGTCGATTTCCCCTCCGACGGAGCACCGACGAAGGCTCCAAGATGGGATCTCGCGGATACAGAAGGTTACCGTGGTGGAAATTGTTTTTTGTTGGCTCCCTGGATGTTTTCGAGGTACATAGGTATATATAGGAGGAACAAGTACGTCGGTGGCCGCTCGTGGGGCCCAGGAGATAGGGGAGGCGTGCCCTCCTATCTCCTGGCCGCCAAGTTTGCTTCTTGACTTGCACTCCAAGTTCTTCGAATCACGTTCGTTCCAAAAATCACGCTCCCGAAGGTTTCATTCCGTTTGGACTCCTTTTGATATTCCTTTTCTTCAAAATACTGAAATAGGCAAAAAAACAGCAATACGGGCTGGGCCTCCGGTTAGTAGGTTAGTCCCAAAAATGATATAAATATGTAAAATAAAGCCCATAAACATCCAAAAGGGGTAATATAATAGCATGGAACAATAAAAGATTATAGATACGTTGGAGACGTATCACTCCCCCTTTCCTTTCCCCTCTCCCTCTCCTTCCTTCCCCCTCTCTCCCTTTAGGTGGAAACCTACTAGGACTTGGAGTCCTAGTAGGATTTCCCTCTTGGGGGCGCGCCCAAGGAGGGTCGGCCGGCCTCCCCCTTGCTCCTTTATATACGGGGGCAGGGGGCAGGACACACAAGTTGACAAATGTTTTAGCCGTGTGTGGTGCCCCCCTCCACAGTTACACACCTCAGTCATATCGTCGTAGTGCTTAGGCAAATCCCCGCGCCGGTAACTTCATCATCACCGTCACCATGCCGTCGTGCTGACGAAACTCTCCCTCAACCTCAGCTGGATCTAGAGTTCGTGGGACGTCACCGAGCTGAATGTGTGCAGATATCGAAGGTGATGTACCTTCGGTGCTAGGATCTGTCAGATCGTGAAGATGTATGACTACATCAACCGCGTTGTCATAACGCTTCCGCTTTCGGTCTACGAGGGTACGTAGACAACACTCTTCCCTCTTGTTGCTATGCATCTCCTAGATAGATCTTGCGTGATCGTAGGATTTTTTTTGAAATTACCACGTTCCCCGACACTGCCTGTCACATACATTAGCACAGTATATTAGTAACTTCGCTTGGGGATCCTTTGTCCGGATTGTTCTAATCCGGACAGAGTCTCAGTTGCTACTGTCTATACATGGGTTCATCCTCTCATATACAAAAAAAACCTATTCGAGGATTACATCACATACCTCAAAGCACGTCAGTAGGCTGTTGAAGGCTTCGTTCAGTCCACTTTTCACAGACTGAACCTTTTCTAAAACCGCACCCATCAGGGTGCGGTGCTCCTCCATGATGGAAGCACGTTGCAGCGCTTCCTCCAGAGCACGAGCAGCCTCCGGATTAACTGGGGCCGCTACGGGAGCTGTTGCTCCTCCCCCTCTATTGAAGGGGTCTGCACATCCCTTTCCGGAGCCGTATTGATCTCCGGAATGGTGTGCGGTGGGGGCCTGGACTGTTGGGGCTCCCCGTTGTTGGTAGTCATGGGGTCTGATACGTCTCCATCGTATCTACTTTTCCAAACACTTTTGCCCTTGTTTTGGACTCTAACTTGCATGATTTGAATGGAACTAACCCGGACTGACGCTATTTTCAGCAGAACTGCCATGGTGTTATTTTTTTGCAGAAATAAATGTTCTCGGAATGAGCTGAAAATCCATGGAGCAACCTTTTGGAATTAATAAAAAATACTGGCGAAAGAATCAATGCCATGGGGCCCACACCCTGTCCACGAGAGTGGGGGCGTGCCCCCGGCCTCGTGGGCCCCCTGGAGCTCCACCGACCTCAACTCCAACTCCATATATTCACGTTCAGGGAGAAAAAAAATCAGAGAGAAGGATTCATCGTGTTTTATGATACAGAGCCGCCGCCAAGCCTTAAACTCTCTCGGGAGGGCTGATCTGGAGTCCGTTCGGGGCTTCGGAGAGGGGAATCCATCGCCGTCATCATCATCAACCATCTTCCATCACCAATTTCATGATGCTCACCGCCGTGCGTGAGTAATTCCATCGTAGGCTTGCTGGACGGCGATGGGTTGGATGAGATTTACCATGTAATCGAGTTAGTTTTGTTAGGGTTTGATCCCTAGTATCCACTATGTTCTGAGATTTATGTTGCTATGACTTTGCTATGCGTAATGCTTGTCACTAGGGCCCGAGTGCCATGATTTCAGATCTGAACCTATTATGCTTTCATGAATATATGTGAGTTCTTGATCCTATCGTCTATAGTCACCTAATATGTGTTATGATCCGACAACCCCGAAGTGACAACAATCAGGACCACTCTCGGTGATGACCGTAGTTTGAGGAGTTCATGTATTCACTAAGTGTTAATGCTTTGGTCCGGTACTCTATTAAAAGGAGGGCTTAATATCCCTTAGTTTCCAATAGGACTCCGCTACCACGGGAGGGTAGGACAAATGATGTCATGCAAGTTCTTTGCCATAAGCACGCATGACTATATTCAAAATACATGCCTACATTACATTGATGAACTGGAGCTAGTTCTGTGTCACCCTATGTTATAACTATTGCATGATGAATCACATTCGACATAATTATCCATCACTGATCCAATGCCTACAAGCTTTTCACATATTGATCTTTGCTTAGTTACATTACCATTGCCACTGTTACAATCACTACACAACTGCTACTATTACTTTTGCCACTGTTACCGTTATTTCCATACTACTTTGCTACTAAATACCTTGCTGCATATATTAAGTTATCCAGGTGTGGTTGAATTGACAACTCAACTGCTAATACTTGAGAATATTCTTTGGCTCCCCTTGTGTCGAATCAATAAATTTGGGTTGAATACTCTACCCTCGAAAACTGTTGCGATCCCCTATACTTGTGGGTTATCAAGACTATTTTCTGGCGCCGTTGCCGGGGAGCATATCTCTATTCTTTGAGTCACTTGGGATTTATATCTGCGGATCACTATGAGGAACTTGAAAGACAAAAGAGCTACAATTTTCCCTCAACTACGAGGGGAGAGACTACCTGGATAGTTGTGCTGGTTGGGTTTTCAGGGAAAGAACAGTTGATCAAGCTGAATTGCTATTGAATAATATGTTGACTAATGAAAACAATTGGACACTTCCTGAACCAACTCCTAAGCCAACTCCGAAGAAAAGGGGTGTTCTATTTCTCAGTCCTGAAGATATGCAAGAGGCAAAGAAATCTATGAAAGAAAAGGGTATTAAAGCTAAAGATGTTAAGAATTTACCTCCTGTTGAAGAAATACATGGGCTTAATTCACCACCTATTGAAGAAATACATGGTCTTGATAACCCGACATAGGTAGTAAAGGTAAATTCTCTCTATAGATATGATAAAGTTGAAATCCCGTCTACTAAGCTTGCTAGCCAATGCTTGGATGAATTTGATGACTTTATGGCTAAACAAGAAACTTCAATGCTTATGTTGGTAGACAACTGAAAAGTAATGCTTATATGATTGGACAGTTGAGTGATTATATCTCTAGAGTTAAGGGTGAACTTAAACTCATTAGTAAACATGCTTCTATGGTTACCACTCAAGTAGAACAAGTGCTTAAAGCTCAAAATGATTTGCTCAATGAATTAAATGATAAGAAAAATGATAATGCTGTTAGAGTTATGACTAGAGGTGGTAAAATGACTCAGGAAACTTTGTATCCTGAGGGCCACCCTAAGAGAATTGAGCAAGATTCTCAGAGAAATAATGTTGATGCACCTAGTCCTTCTAAAAAGAAGAAGAAAACTGATAGGACTTTGCATGCTTCCAATGAACCTGTTGTAGACACACCTGAAAATCCCAATGATATTTCTATATCTGATGCTGAAACACAATCTGGTGATGAACATGAACCTAGAGATAATGTTAATGATGATGTTTATGTTGATGCTCAACCTAGCAATAATAATGATGTAGAGATTGAACCTGCTGTTGATCTTGATAACCCACAATCAAAGAATCAATGTTATGATAAGAGAGACTTCGTTGCTAGGAAGCACGGTAAAGAAACAGAACCATGGGTTCAGAAACCCATGCATTTTCCTCCTAAGCCATCCAAGAAAAAGGATGATGAGGATTTTGAGCGCTTTGCTGAAATGATTAGACCTATCTTTTTGCGTATGCGTCTGACTGATATGCTTAAAATGAATCTTATGCTAAGTACATGAAAGATATTGTTATAAATAAAAGAAAGATACCGGAAGCTGAAATTTTCACCATGCTTGCTAATTATACTTTTAAGGGTGGAATGCCTAAGAAACTTGGAGATCCAGGAGTACCAACTATACCATGCTCCATTGAAAGAAACTATGTTAAAACTGCTTTATGTGATCTTGGAGCCGGTGTTAGTGTTATGCCTCTCTCTTTATATCGTAGACTTGAATTGGATAAGTTGACACCTACTGAAATATCTTTGCAAATGGCCGATAAATCAACCGCTATACCTGTCGGTATTTGTGAGGATGTGCCTGTTGTGGTTGCAAATGTTACTATTTTAACGGACTTTGTTATTCTTGATATTCCTGAGGACGATAGTATGTCGATTATCCTTGGTAGACCCTTTTTGAATACTGCAGGGGCTGTTATTGATTGCAACAAAGGCAATGTCACTTTTCATGTTAATGGTAATGAGCATACGATACACTTTCCGAGGAAACAACCTCAAGTTCATAGTATCAATTCTATTGGAAAAATTCCATCGATTATTATTGGAGGTTTTGAATTTCCCCTTCCTATTGTCAAGAAGAAATATGATATTCTTATAATTGGGGATGTACATATCCCCGTTGAGGTAACCTAGTGTTATTCGAAATTTCTCCGGTTCCATGCGATTCGGAATGAGTTTGTTAACAAGACTAGATCAACCTTTTAGTGGATTCCTTTTGATGAGCATGAGATGGATGAAGTTAGAAAGCACAACTCTCTGTACCCTCCTTTTACATTTTGTTGTTTAGATTAAATAAAGAAAAAATAGTATATTTTCTGTCTTTTTTTGATTTATCCATGCAATAAAAATATCCCGAAAATAAAAGTTCTCCAAATTCCCTGAAAATGAAATATGATTTTTTTCTAGAATATTTAAGAATTTTGGCACTGAGAACACATCAGGGGGAGCCAACACCTGACCACGAGGGTCTAGGGCGCGCCCACCCCCTGGGGCGCGCCCCCTGCCTCGTGGGCCCCTGGTGGCCCCCCTCCACTTATTCCTGCACCCATACACTTCTTATTCCTCCCAAAAAACCACCAACCAGCTCAAGCACGAGTTCTAGCTCATCTTGCCGCCATTTTCGATCTCCTTGCTCAAAGCTCCACTCACAAAACTGCTTTGGGGGATTGTTCTTTGGTATGTGACTCCTCCAATGATCCAATTAGTTTTTGGTCTAGTGCTTTATTCATTGCAAATTTTTGTTGCTAAGGTGACCCTGTTCTTGAGCTTGCATGTCAAATTTATTTGGTCCCAAGTAGTTCTAATGCATGATATAGTCTCTAAGCACTTGTGGGAGTAGTTGCTATCAATTTTGTTGAGTTTGGTTCACTTTTATTTTGAGTTACTAAAATTTTCAGAAATTTTCCAGAGGAAGAAATATGCTTACGAAAATGTACCAAGGTGGTTCTTCAAGGAAGTAAGGACCCAGGCCCGCAATACATGAGCAAGACGATGAACCACCGAGGGAAGCTCAAGTGCGGCCATGTGAGTGGCCGTCAGAGGAGTTTATGGTCCAAGCAGCCATCAAGGATGAATTTGATGCATATGTGCGTAATACTGAACTTGAAGACTTCATGCTAGATAAGTGCGCTCAATATTACCGCTTAACTGATTCCTTTGTGAGAAGGTTTAAATTTGCATCTTCACGCAATTCTTACAATGTCCTATTTGATCTTTATGATATATCTTATACAATGGACTTGGAAGATTTTAATATTGCTTGTAAACTCCCACAATGGGGTAGTGCTAGTGAACCTCACAAATCTGAATTTAAATTTTTTCTTGCTAGTATCACTGTGGGGGAATCTAGGGAAATAGCACAAGCTACCATAGGGAGCATTCATTTTCCTGTTAGACATTATTTTGCTCTCTTTATAGGTAGATGCATAAATGGCAAGGACGAGGCATGTCACATGTGTGTTCCAGATCTTAGTGATCTCAAGAGTGTTGTGCTAGGAGATAAACAATATAACTTGGGGGCCATTGTTGCACGTAGGTTGCATAATAATAGTTTAATTGGAGACTTGTTTGGGGGAATTTATGCAACCCGTGTGGCTAATTTTCTTGAGATACCCATACAGGAAAATGATATGAAGTTGCCTCCTGCTTATCTAGATTATAATGCCATGGTTAGCCATCAGTTTCCAGAGAGGAATGGACAGTTCCTCCAGTACCGACTAATCTTTGAAAGACGGTGTACTATCCATGTTGCTCTCCCTGCTCCCACTTTCTTTGACTTTCAGGCAAAAAGGAGATATATTATAACTAGGGAGGAGGCAAACGAATACGAGAGGAGGACGAAGGCAGCTCGCCTCCAAGCTGCAGCTCGTGAGGCAGTAGCTGTTGCATCTCAGTACGACCCCAGCTAAAATTTTGATCCATGGGCATAGTCCAACTTAGGCCAAAAGCCTAATCTTGGGGGAGTACGTATTTCTCACCGACATTACATTCATGTTCACACACTCATTCTAGTTGTCGGTGCTCATACTTTTTCATTGTACTATCCATGGTAGTTTATTTCCTTTTCTTGCTTTCTTCTTGTGTGTTTGAATAACCTTAAGAAAAACCAAAAAAATTAGTTATAGCCTTTAGCTAGTTTACTTTCCATGCATGTAGTAGTAGTAATTAAAAGAAAACTCAAAAAGATTTCTCGTTCTTCTTTTGCTTGTTGGGAGTTTTCCCGTGTAAATAGCTTTATTTCTTTTTTTTTCTTTGGGGGTCGAGAGGAGAAGACCATGATGAAACTGTTGAGTGGCTCTCATTTGCACTATTGTTGATTTAACCAAGAGCCCATATTACCTTGTCTTCTCCCTTGAATTGAATGCTTGCAGATTCCAGCTTAGTCCAATGCACGTGCACTATTATTATTATCCACACCGTTCGGTCATGCAAGTGAAAGGCAATAATAACGATATATGATGGAATGATTGAGATGAGAGAAGCTGGTATGAACTCGACCTATCTTGTTTTTGTAAATATGATCAGTTCATCATTCCTGATTCAGCCTGTTATGAATAAACATGTTTGCAATGACAATTAGAGATTATAGTTGCTTATTCCATGCTTAATTAGCTAGGAGTTTATAATGGTTTACCTTGCGTGCCAACATGCTATTAAAATGGTTGTGATGTGGTATGATAGGGTGGTATCCTTCCTTGAATGATTCGAGTGGCTTGACTTGGCACATGTTCACGCATGTAGTTGAAACAAAATCAACATAGCCTCCACGATATTTATGCTCATGGTGGATTATATCCTACTCATGCTTGCACTCAATGTTTATTAATTTTAATGCATATTCATGACTGTTGTTGCTCTCTAGTTGGTCGCTTCCCAGTCTCTTTCTAGCCTTCACTTGTACTAAGCGGGAATACTGCTTGTGCATCCAAAATCCTTAAACCGCAAAGTTATTCCATATGAGTCGACCATACCTCCCTATATGCGGTATCTACCTGCCATTCCAAGTAAATTTGTATGTGCCAAACTCCAAACCTTCAAATGAAATTCTGTTTTGCATGCTCGAATAGCTCATGTATCAACTAGGGCTGTCTATATCTTCCATGCTAGGTGGGTTATTCTCACGAGGAGTGGACTCCGCTCCTCACTCATGAGAAAATGGCTGGTCACCGGGATAACCAGTCCCACGCTCAATTCAAATTAAAATAAATGCAAACAAAAATCCCTAGGATTGTTGTTAGTTGGAGGCACCCGTTGTTTCGGGAAAGCCATGGATTGATGATTATTGGAGGTGGGGGAGTATAAACTTTACCATTCTATTTGGGATCTGCCTATAATGTGTGTAGCATGGAAGATATCGAGATCTCTTGGTTGTTATGTTGACAATGAAAGTATGCCGCTCAAAATATTATTTATCTCTATTCCAAAATCGAGCTCTGGCACCTCTACAAATCCTTGCTTCCCTCTGCGAAGGGCCTATCTATTTACTTTTATGTTGAGTCATCATCTTGTTATTAAAAAGCACCAGTTGGAGAGCACCGCTGTCATTTGCATGCATTTCTATTAATTTATATTGAGTATGACTATGACTGGATCTCTTTTACCATGAATTACAATGTTCAGTTAGTCCTTGATCTTCAGAGGTGCTCTGCATTTATGTTTTGCGGTCTCAGAAAGGGCTAGCAAGATACCATCTTGTTATATCATATTATGATTGTTTTGAGAAAGTGTTGTCATCCAAGATTTATTATTATTGCTCGCTAGTTGATTATGCCATTGATATGAGTAAACATGATACCTAAGTGTTATTGTGAATATGGTCAGTTCATAATCTTCACAGAAAAATTGAATGCTGGCTTACATATTTACAACAAAAAGTGCAAACAGAGTTTATAAAAGTGTTTCTTTATCACTTTCAGTTTGCCAACTGAATTGCTTGAGGACAAGCAAAGGTTTAAGCTTGGGGGAGTTGATACGTCTCCATCATATCTACTCTTCCCAACACTTTTCCCCTTGTTTTGGACTCTAACTTGCATGATTTGAATGTAACTAACCAGGACTGACGTTGTTTTCAGCAGAACTGCCATGGTGTTATTTTTGTGCAGAAATAAAAGTTTTTGGAATGACCTGAAAATCCATGGAACAACTTTTTGGAATTAATAAAAAATACCGGCGAAAGAATCAATGCCAGGGGGCCCACACCCTGTCCACGAGGATGGGGGGCACGCCCCCACCCCCCTGGGGCGCGCCCCCTGCCTGGTGGGCCCCCTAGAGCTCCACCGACCTCAACTCCAACTCAATATATTCACGTTCGGGGAGAAAAATCACAGAGAAGGATTCATAACGTTTTATGATACGAAGCCGCCGCCAAGCCCTAAACTCTCTCGGGAGGGCTGATTTGGAGTCCGTTCGGGGCTCCGGAGAGGGGAATCCGTCACCGTCATCATCATCAACCATCCTCCATCACCAATTTCGTTATGCTCACCGCCGTGCGTGAGTAATTCCATCGTAGGCTTGCTGGACGGTGATGGGTTGGATGAGATTTACCATGTAATTGAGTTAGTTTTGTTAGGGTTTGATCCCTAGTATCCACTATGTTCTGAGATTTATGTTGCTATGACTTTGCTATGCGTAATGCTTGTCACTAGGGCCCGAGTGCCATGATTTCAGATCTGAACCTATTATGTTTTCATGAATATATGTGAGTTCTTGATCCTATCTTGCAAGTCTATAGTCACCTAATATGTGTTATGATCCGACAACCCCGAAGTGACAACAATCGGGACCACTCTCGGTGATGACCGTAGTTTGAGGAGTTCATGTATTCACTAAGTGTTAATGCTTTGGTCCGGTACTCTATTAAAAGGAGGCCTTAATATCCCTTAGTTTCCAATAGGACTCCGCTGCCACGGGAGGGTAGGACAAATGATGTCATGCAAGTTCTTTTCCATAAGCACGTATGACTATACTCGGAATACATGCCTACGTTACATTGATGAACTTGAGCTAGTTCTGTGTCACCCTATGTTATAACTATTGCATGATGAATCACATCCGACATAATTATCCATCACTGATCCAATGCCTACGAGCTTTTCACATATTGATCTTTGCTTAGTTACTTTATCGTTGCCACTATTACAATCACTACACAACTGCTACTATTACTTTTGCCACTGTTACCGTTATTTCCATACTATTTTGCTACTAAATACCTTGCTGCAGATATTAAGTTATCCAGGTGTGGTTGAATTGACAACTCAACCGCTAATACTTGAGAATATTCTTTGGCTCCCCTTGTGTCGAATCAATAAATTTGGGTTGAATACTCTACCCTCGAAAACTATTGCGATCCCCTATACTTGTGGGTTATCAGGTCGGTGACTGAGGTGTTAACTTCAGGCGCCTTCTCGATGCCCTCATCCGCCCCTCCTCGGCTGGGAGGAGTCCTTTGGGACGACACCTCGACGTCCTCCATGGTAGTAGGCGCAGGGGCCTGCGATGGAGCGTCACTCTCCGCCTCTACAGACGCTAGAGAGTTTCCCGACGAAGATGAGGCATTCAGAATATCACGAGGGGGACTGAAAAACAAACAATAATATAGCTTGTATGGCAAAGTTAGGTAAGCGGAAATTGAAGAGTGAAATCTTGGATACTTACGAATCGGCCAAGGGCTTCGCCCTGGGGGCCCTCTTGGGGATGTGTTCGAACTCCGAGTCCGAACTGACCAAGAGGATAATATTCCCCCTCTTCAGCGTCAACCCCTCCGGGTTCTCGGAGGCCGTCCTCTTCTTCCTCCTCCACTTGCGGGGGGGGGGGGAGTCGCTTTCCACCACCTCCTCCTCATCTTCGTCCTCGTCTTGCTCGTGAGAGGAGATGATCTCGGTCTCTTCGGACACGGCGTCCGAAGGGCCTCCACGGCGGGGGCCGCCCTTGGGATCCTTACCCTTGGGCTCCTTGTCCTTCTTCTTTCCCTTCTTCCCCGGCACCTGGTAGGGCGCCGAGACCAGCATCTCCGTCAGCTGGGGAGTGGCTTTGTCTTCGGGCAGCAGGGCCGGACTATTGGTCCGCTTCGCCTTTGTTGTCCCGCTCTGTAAAGAAGTGAGCTGATAAGATTCCTGTTGATTAAAATTATTGATCGGACACATTTTCGGAAAGGTTAATACTTATCGGAGTGGCCGGATTCTCGATGTCGAGCCCGACATCTTCGATCTCCATGGGCCAGCTCTTCTAGGCCTTGAAGAGCAGCTTCCATATTCCTTCGTGCATGGTGCCGAAGAAGTGCTTCAGGGTCCGCGGCTCCTCCGAATTGAACTCCCACATGTGGGAGGCCTGGCGTTGGCAGGGGAGGATCCGGCGGAAGACCATGATCTGCACCACATTGGTGAGAGCGATGTTTTTGCCCAGCACGTTGGCGATGTGCTTCTGTAGTGTCTGCACCACCGTTTGGGGCCCCTAGTCGAGGCCCTTAGCGGTCCACGAAGTGAGCCTCATGGGGGGTCCGGATCTGAACTCTGGAATTGCCGCCCAGTTGGCGCGGCGTAGCTCGATGATGTATAACCACTCCTACTGCCAGACCTTGACGATCTCTATGAAGGCCCCTTTGGGCCTTGTGGCATTGGGCAGCTTGCTTATCATGGCCCCTCCGCAGTCTGCATGCTGCCTGTTGACCACCTTCGGCTTCACATTGAAGATTTTGAGCCATAGGCCGAAGTGTGGTGGGATACGGAGTAGAGCCTCACACACGACAATGAACGCCTATCTGATGGAGGAAAGAATTCGGGACTAGACCATGGAAATCTAGCCCATAGTAGAACATGAGGGCACAGACGAACGGGTGGATTGGAAACCCTAGCCCTCTAAGGAAATGGGGGAGGAACACAACCCTTTTGCCGGGCTCCGGGGTGGGGATGATTTGGCCCTCATTGGGAAGCCTATGCGCAATGTCTTCCGCCAGGTACCCCGCGCTCTGGAGAGTTTTACGTCCTTCTCTGTAATGCAGGTGGCCTCCCACTTGCCTTTGGAGCCTGACCCGGCCATGGCCAGAGAAGGTGGTGGCGGTGAGGAAGATGAGAACTTATTTCGGGCGCTGGAGCTTGAGAGATTGGGAGGCAGAGGCAATAGGAAGGCATGGGGAAGAAAGGAGGAATCTTTTGCCCTCTTATAGGTAGTAGAAATGCCAACCATCCCCCCACTTATGCCTTAAAACTCGCCCATTCTCGATGAGAGCGTGCGCCGTAGTCGGTTGGGTTACCCAAATCCCATTGATGAGAATCCCGTAATAAGTGGGCACGATCTCTGTTTTGACAAGACGGGCCAAGGGTGCTCGACCTCGAAACACGAAACGAGGAGTGTGAAAACAGTCCAAAATACTAAAGAGCCAAGTGTGACGCTTCACCGAAAAAAGTTGTCAGTAAAGACACTATTACTGTTTTTTATATATTCTGCCTTCGTGGCTAAGGGTTGTGTCGTGGAATTAACACGTCAGATGTCCTCATGAAAGGACTTAGTTGTGGAGCCATCGAAACGGGTTAGCTTGAAGGGGTTAAACCGGACAAGGGACACGAGAGTTTATACTAGTTCGGCCCCTTCGATGAAGGTAAAAGCCTACGTCTAATTGTGATGGAATTGATTGGGTTTCGATGACCAGGGAGCAAAATATGCTTGCCTGAGTCTCGCGTTGTTGTCTATTGTCCCTGAACCGCCGTCGGGTCGTCCCTTTATATACATAGGTTTACGCCTGGCCGGTCTACAGAGATCCAAACCGACTCATACTAAGCGTTCGGTTCGGTCTCTCCTTCCCTAACTTACATTACAAGTTACATAGTCATGGCGGTTTACCACTATGGGCCCTAATCCGCCTTTGGGCTTTTAGGCCTCTAAGCTTGATTTAATAACTTCACCATCTTCTGGATTCTTCATGGGCTTTGGTATAGTTGAGGGTGAACTGGGCCCTCCTGGCTGGTTTACACTCAGTAGTTATATCCCCAACATTAGGCCCCAGTTTGATTTGAACCTGTTCATGTCAATCTTCAACATCTTCAAAGTCATATTGTAAACGTCCTCTTGTATCTTCGTAAACCGCCAGATTACCTTGTCCTGTAAATCTTGTTAAACCGCCGTGACGCCATCTTCGGGATATAGCAATGGTCCATCATGACATCATCTCTGTATAAAAAGATTAAAAATATTCCCTTCACTTAATGGTTATCCCGAAAATCGAGGCGATAGGCGCGCCCATTCCGCCGTTTCAGGCTCCTTGATTCTCGTGCCTGCCATTTAGTCCTTCCTCTATAAATAAGGCCCAAGGGCCCTTTCCCCTTTTCTCCTTTTGCGCCTTCTTCTTCCTCGCGACACACCAGCTCTGAAGCTCCGCCGCCATCTTCGACCTCCGAACGCGGCATCAACAAAGGCCGCTGCATCAACTTGGTTGTATCAGAGACCTTCAGTGTTCCTCCGCTATCTTGCGTGTCCGGTAATCTTTCTTCCTCATAACCCTAGATCTGATTTTTAGGGCTCCTGTTTTCACCTGCATTCATAGGTGTTCATCCCTAGTTCCTTTGTATTTGCCTCTGCCATAGCTTGTTTGATTCAACTGTAGTATTAATCTCATGCGGTAATCACTCCGTATCCCGTTTAATACTTAGTAAGCCTTCCTTCTTGTACGGATTCCCTTGATAGAATGCACGGACTTCTTTGTTCTGTTTAGCGTCTTTATAGATCACAGAAAAAATCTCTTTACGGAGGTGCGGTAGATCCAAATAGATTTGATCATTGTGTGAAACCTGTTTCTGTCAACACTTAGCATAAATTTTGAATCCTGGCCTTTCCGCCTATGGGTGGTTTAACCTTTTGATAGCCAATCCGCCATATATCATTAGCCCTCTCTTAAACCGCCAACTGAACCTTGCATAGTAATTTTCCGGTTTACCACTGAATTGTACACTTTAAACCGTTAAATTGTAAACCGGCATTTATTTTTCAGTTCCCCTCTTCCGGGATGAGCAAACAATTCTCCGCTTGCAATTGGGTTCCGTCCCAGATCACGGAAACACAAATCAATGGTTATGTCACCACGGGCGCTTTAGCCTCAAAAAGGGTTCTCCATTGGTGGGTTCCGGAATCAGAATGTCCACCTGAACCTCAAGATGGAGAGGTGATTGTATTTATGCAACACTTAGACCGGGGATTCAGTCCGCCCGGATCAAAAATTTTCCGGGATGTCCTCGCAAGCTTCCAACTCCATCCGCAAGATATTGGTCCAAACTCTGTGTCCAATATATGCAACTTTCAAGTATTCTGCGAAGTCTATCTTCAAGAAGAGCCAACCGTGGAGCTGTTCCGGGACTTCTTTCATCTGAACCGCCGTACATAATTCTCAGACGGTCCCAACACAGAGCTTGGTGGCGTTTCAATTTAGAAAAAGAAAGAAGTTGACTTCCCTCATGCAAAACATCATAGCCATCCTAATGATTGGAATCAGGCCTGGTTTTAATGCCGGAACACTGCCCCTGATGGAGAAAATCCTTTGCCGGGTTATCGCCCTCATCGGCTTAGCAACGGCCACCCATTACCTTCACATTTGACCGCCGCAGAATGGAAGAACTTTGCACCTCAACTCGCCAAGCTCCAGGCTCTGATGGCCAACGGTTTGACTGGCATTGATCTTGTCCGCTGCTGGGTTTCTTGGGGCATTTTTACTTTAAGCCGCCGCCCCAGATTGATGCATGAATATACTGGTGATGTCAAAGACCCTCAACGATATCACGAAATAGTAATTACCGATCTTGAAATTACTGAATCGGTGAAGAAAATGCTTGACAAACCGATCTCTGCATGCAGCCAAACTAGTTTGGCTCCGTTTTGCGTCTTCAATAAACCGCCAGCGGTAAAGTTCCTCTGAATACTTTACTGATTTGCCTCCGTATTAACTGTGTACTAACCTTTCCTTGTCTTAATTTCAGGCTAACAAGTCCTTTTGGAAACGGACTAAACCGGCCCGGGCTCCTCGTGCAAAGACCAAGGCCACCAAGAAAGTTGGCAAGAAGAAAACCATCGAGTCTTCTGATCCGCCAGAAGATGAGGAATCAGATGGTGAGGTAGAACTTGACTCACTTGGTTCCATTTTCATATATCTTACTGACAATGACTATTCCCAGGATGATGCTGAGGCCAGCCATGCAGAACATGTTGAGGTAATCCTTCTTTCTTCCGATTTAGATCTTGTACCGATTCAAAGAATTCGCCGCACAGTCCGGAAAGTAAAACAATCTCACCCCGTTGCTCATTTGGATCCAAAATTTTCTTTGAAGATACAGCAAGTTGAAGAGCGTCGCACAACCCGGCATAGTGGTCAGCAAACCACTTCGTCTGGTTTAGCAGATACGCCAAGCCGGAAACGTCGTCCAGAGGTGACTTGTTCTCCTGAAAAACTTTATCCTTTGAAAGGTTTCTTCCGATGCCCACTCAATCCGTCTGACCCGAATTACCAGGCCTCTTCCAACTCGTCTGGCGGCTCATCAGCCACTCAGCTGCCTCCTCTCAAAGTCGTCACTGGGTAAGTACATTACTCAACTTTGTTTCTCCATGTGTCGGTTTATCATTATTCTAATCCTTTTGATGTTGTAGCGCCAAGGCTCGATTCAGCAAGAAAGCCAAGACCAGCGACCCTACTGATGATGTTGATCTGGAGAAGACTCCAGAGCATCATGGCGAAGATCCTGAAGTTGCCATAGACAGCTCTGCTGGGCAAAACCAAGGGGCTGATGCTAATCCGCCAGAGGTTGAACCGAATGTAGAGGTTGATACTTCACATCCTCCTGCCCCTCCAAGTCCAACTGTTGAACAGTGGGATTCAACTGCGGATCCGCCAAGCCCAGCTAACAAACCGCTGAGCCCTGCTGCCAAAGCGCCAAGCCCCGTGAATGTCAATCCATCAAGCTCGGCCAAAGATGATGATGTTGTTGTTACTGGCACTGGATATACCGCCCCTGGTAATCCAGTTGCTCTATCAAAGCATACCGCCAAGGATGAATTCACTGCTATGAGCAAGGGAAAGGGGAAGACTGACTTGTCAGCTTATGTCGATCTCTCTGCTCAAGACCTTCACTCCGGCTTCTTGAACCGGCTTTACACCAGCCGTGATTATGAAGCTAGTTTAGTAAACCTGATGAAGGAGCGCTACGAGGTAAACAACTTGATCTTTGTTCTGTACCTTCATTGTATTGTAGCCCCCAAGGGCCGGTTTGTCTGTAGAAAGTCAAACCGGGACTTTGTATATTCCATACTGTACTGTATGAACCTTCCTTGTGCATTTTTGATCAAACACACATTAGCCCCCAAGTGCCATGATTAAAACTTGTATTAATCCTTGGGACTTCAATAATCAGCAGAAAAATGATCCGCATTAGCCCGCAAGTGCCAAGTGTATAACTGGTTATATGCTTGGGACTTTGACAAAGATATTAACATGCTCTTCTTACTGTTGCAGAGTGAGATAAACCAACAAGTCTTGCAAATTGCTGACCTCCAAGAAAAATCTGAAATCCCAACAAGCAGAAACCACCAAGGCCAAGGATGAATTGAAAACCGCCTTAACCACCATGGAGCAGCTCAAGGAATGGTTCAAGTCTGAGCAGGCCAACTGGGATATTGAAAAGGCCGGATTGCTGAAGCGGGCAGAAGACACTGAATCAGCCCTTAAACCGGTGACAGAGGAGCTTACTCGATTAAAGCGCCAAGTCAATGCCATGACCTCTGCAATATTTGGTAAGCACTGTTTGCCAAGGCTTTATGAATATTTTGCTTGGAAATTTCTCCGGTTTAACATGAACTTCTTAAACCGCTATAGGTAGTCGCATTGCTCATCTGGGTTCTGATATGCGGAAGAAACTCAAGGCCGTGTATACGCTGATTGAACAGCTGTATACCGGCGTCCAATGGGTTATTTGTGCCACTTCTTATGACAATGCGGCTCCAACACTGATCAAGGACACGCTGTACCGGCTATCTATGACGCCAGCGCAGATAGAAGAGTTAAAGTGATCCGCTGCCCGGGCTGGCACTTTATTAGCACTGACTCGCGCCAAGGCATGGATAGATGATCTTGATCCGGCTGATATAGCCAAGGGCTTCCCCAGTGAACAAGAAAACGGCGAAGTTTTTGAGAACGACGCCCTCAAAAGGGTAACAAGGGAGATGCGTCCTCTGGTGAGTCAGTTGGCAGAAGAGGCTAACCTGACGGTTCACCGATCCTTCTACGACGCAAACAACAAACGAGTTGAAGCTGTTATTCCTGAAGTGCGGAACCTTGTTCCACCAATCCGTAAGCACACTTACGCCCCTGACGTTGATCCGGCTGAGCTTATAAGTGAAGAGGCTGTCTTTCAGGCCTTAACCCGGATTGACTGGACCACCAATGACTTCCAGCCAGTGGATGGGGAGGAGGAAGCTGAACCGACGCCAGATGACCCATCTACTTCACATCAACCCGGTGATGAAGCTTAATCCGTCAATCCGGTTGATATGTCAGAAACTGTCCTTTGTGAAACAATTCCATATTTTGGGCCTCTGAGTGCCTTGTAATAGGGTAGCAAAAACTATTTTGATCTGCTGCCATCGTGCAGTAGGAGATACTTTATGTGATCCGCCATGTCAATATCAATTTTGGTTCAAGTATCATAATATGCAACTCTTGTGTGTACATAAAAAAGAAAATGATCCTGGCGGTTTACCGCAGGACGGGTCATAATGCCCAAGAAAAGGCCTGATTGATAATCAAACCGTAAAAATATGAAATGATTCATACCTGTTATGTAATATCCCTGTTTAGTTGGCTGGTCAACTTTGATTGTAATAAGGGTGAAAACCCAAATATGAAATTCTTGTATAACTCCATCATGTACTGACGTCGTATAGTAAATCATACCGGGTGATGATGCACACCAGATGATCAAAGCTGGTGATAGGTAGTCAAAGCCAGGCCGGGTTAACAAACTCCGGTTTAAGAATAAGGTCTGTCAACGTGTAGTTGCAAACCAAGCCGGTTTAAAGAATACTGGGCTAATAAGATGACTGGCCAGGCCAAAAAAATCGGTTTAACATAAAATTCAGCAAAACACAAATAAAACCGTGTAGTCGAGGCTTTTTGAGGGCTGCCAGGCCCAAATTCGAGGCTTTTTGTGGGCTGCCAGGCCGCTGAGTTGAACCATTTAACAAAGCCTTTTAAGATGGACCTCCAACTAACCAATCACCATTTTAACTTTGACAAGTGCAGGGTCTCAATGAGAGTAACTGTCAAACGTTCGGAGGGCCGTGCCAGGATGACCTGGATAGGAGTGTCTTCCTTGATGAAGGCAGGTTAACCCGGGGTTTTAGGTAAATATAACAGGCTTCCAAGCCGTGGGTCGATACCTAGCTACAAGGGTCCATTCAAACTCCTTGGTATTTGACACAAGGAGCCCCCAAGTAACGTGATGAGCTGTGCTCATTGGGTGCCTATGTTTGAGTTGTGCATAGCAGCAAGACTCTCTTTGGCCCCTTGGGTGTGAAGCTCCCAAGCTATGTTGTGGCGTGATAGCCGGTTTAACAGGTAGTACTCCGCTTTGTCAGCTGAAGCCCCCATGTAACTCAAAGAATGTTTGAGAAAAAACAGCAGAGGCCCCGCTTAGAGCAAGGACGATGCTGATTTATTTATTGATCATAATATATACATTGTCGAAATATGTACAAAAGAAGAGCCTATGGCTCAAGTGTAATAAGGCCGGAGGAGAGCTATGTTCCACGGCCGCCGGGTCTCCTCCTCAGAGTTGCGTGAGTTGTCTCGAATGTCAATGAGGTAGTATGATCCGTTGTGCAGATTTTTGCTGACCACGAAGGGTCCTTCCCAAGGCGGGGATAACTTGTGCATGTCAGTCTGATCCTGGATGAGCCGGAGCACCAAGTCACCTTCTTGAAAGGTTCGTGTCCTAACCCGGCGGCTGTGATAACGCCGCACGTGATAAACCGCCGATCGAGCCAGAGCCATATCCCGTTTCTCATCTAACAGGTCTAGTGCCTCTTGACGAGCTTACTCGTTGTCCGCTTCAACATAATTAGCAACCCGGGGCGAGTCATGACGTATATCACTTGGGAGAACTGCCTCTGCCCCGTATATCATAAAGAAAGGCGTGTAACCTGTTGAGCAATTGGGGGTGGTGTTGATACTCCACAACACAGAAGGTAATTCTTCCACCCAACAACCCGGCGTCTGCTTCAAGGGAATCATGAGCCGGGGTTTAAGACCCTTCAAAATTTCTTGATTAGCACGCTTCGCTTGACCGTTGGACTGAGGGTGCGCCATAGATGCTAGGTCAAGCCGGATGTGCTCTCTCTGACAGAAATCCTCCATCTCACCTTTGGAAAGGTTGGCACCATTATCCGTGATAATACTGTGTGGAAAGCCAAAACGGAAGATAATATTTTTAAGAAATTGAACCGCCGTAGCTGCATCACACTTGCTGACAGGCTCCACTTCAACCCACTTGGTGAATTTATCAACTGCTACCAACAGGTGGGTCTTCTTATCCTGGGAATGTCTAAAGGGCCCCACCATATCAAGCCCCCAAGTAGAAAAAGGCCAAGCGATAGGAATCATCCGTAGTTCCTGAGCCGAAACATGAGCTCTGCGTGAAAATTTCTAACAAGCATCACATCGCTTTACCAGATCCTCCGCATCAGCATGAGCTGTCAACCAGTAAAACCCATGACGAAAAGCTTTTGCAACCAGGGACTTTGAACCGGTATGATGACCACAATCCCCTTCATGAATTTCCCGTAGGATCTCTTGGCCTTCTTCCGGAGAAACACAACGCTGAAATATGCCTGAAACGCTACAACGGTGTAACTCGCCATTGTGAATGACCATGGACTTGGATCGCCGGACTATCTGTCGAGCCAGGACTTTATCATTTGGTAGCTCGCCCTGGTTCATATACGCCAGATATGGAACCGTCCAATCCGGTACAACATGTAAAGCGGCCACCAACTAAGCCTCCGGATCAGGAACAGCCAAATCCTCTTCTGTAGGCAACTTAACAGACGGATTATGCAAGATATCTAAAAAGGTATTAGGAGGTACCGGTTTACGCTGAGATCCAAGCCGGCTTAAAGCGTCTGCTGCTTCGTTTTTGCGCCGATCGATATGCTCAACCTGATACCCTTAGAAGTGACCCGCCACAATATCCACCTCACGCCTGTAAGCCGCCATGAGTGGATCCTTAGAATCCAAAGTACCAGAAACTTGCTGAGCCACCAGATCAGAATCTTCGAAACAACGAACTCGACTTAAGGTCATCTCTTTGGCCACACAGAGACCATGGAGTAAAGCTTCGTACTCAGCTGCATTGTTAGTACAAGGAAACATCAAGCGGAGGACATAGCAAATTTTATCACCTCGAGGGGAAGTAAGGACAACTCCAGCCCCCGAGCCTTCCAACTGCCTGGATCCATCAAAATGAATAGTCCAGTACATATTATCCGGTTTGTCTTCTGGTGCTTGCAACTCGGTCCAGTTATTGATAAAATCCACAAGGGCCTGAGATTTGATGGCATTTCGAGGTACATACTTTAAACCGTGTGGACCAAACTCGATTGCCCACTTGGCAACCCGGCCAGTTGCTTCTCTGTTTTGAATGATATCGCCCAAAGGGGCAGAACTAACCACTGTGATGGGATGGCCTTGAAAATATTGCTTGAGTTTTCGACTGGCCATAAAAACCCCGTACACCAACTTCTGCCAATGTGGATAGCGTTGTTTTGACTCGATCAGGACTTCACTGACGTAGTATACAGGTCGTTGAACCGGATATTCCTTTCCAGCTTCTTTACGCTCAACCACAATTGCCACACTGACCGCTTGGGCATTGGTAGCCACGTATAAAAGCAAAGGCTCATTATCAACTGGGGCTGCAAGAATTGATGGTTCAACCAACTGCCGCTTTAGCTCCTCAAAAGCCGCATTGGCTGCGTCACTCCAGACGAAATCATCCGTCTTTTTCAACATCCGATACAAAGGAATTGCCTTCTCTCCCAAATGACTGATAAACCGGCTAAGGGCTACAATCCGACCTGCTAGACGCTGAACATCATTGATACACTTCGGCTTGGCCAGGGATGTGATTGCCTTAATCTTTTCCAGATTAGCCTCAATGCCCCTGTTGGACACAAGAAAACCGAGAAGCTTGCCTGCCGGAACACCAAAGACACATTTATCCGGATTAAACATCATCTTGTAAACCCGAAGATTGTCAAACGTCTCCTTGAGATCATTTATCAACATCTCCTTTTTTTGGATTTTACCACAATGTCATCGATGTAGGCATGAACATTACGCCAAATCTGCGTGTGAAGGCAATTCTGCACACAACGCTAATAAGTTGCCTGGGCACTCTTGAGCCCAAAGGGCATAGAAACATAGTAGAAGGCTCCAAAGGGAGTGATGAAGGCTGTCTTCTCCTAGTCCTTAACTGCCATCTTGATCTGATGATATCCTGAATAAGCATCCAAAAAACTCAGGGGCTCACAACCCGCCTTCGCATCAATTATCTGATCAATCCGCGGGAGAGCAAAGGGATCAGCCGGGCAAGCCTTATTCAAGTCCGTGTAGTCTACACAAATACGCCAGGTGCCATTTTTCTTAAGAACATGCACCGGATTAGCCAACCATTCAGGATGAAACACTTCGACTATAAATCCAGCAGCCAACAGCCCGGCTACCTCTTCACCAATTGCCTTGCGTCTTTCTTCATTAAAGCGACGAAGAAATTGCTTGAACGGTTTAAACTTTGGATCAATATTAAGAGTGTGCTCAGCGAGTTCCCTCGATACACCTGGCATGTCAGAAGGCTTCCTTGCAAAAATGTCCCGGTTCTCACGGATGAACTCGATGAGCGCGCTTTCCTATTTTGGATCCAGATTGGTGCTGATGCTGAACTGCTTGGACGAATCGCCAGGCACGAAGTCAACAAGCTTTGTCTCGTCAGCCGGTTTGAAATGCAAGGTTGGGTCATGCTCAGTGGTGGGCTTCTTCAGAGGGGTCATATCTGCCGGATCAACATTCTCCTTATAAAACTTCAGCTCCTCTATAGCACAAACTGACTCAACATAAGCCGCCTCACCTTCCTCGCAATCCAAAGCGATTTTTCGACTTCCATGAACCGTGATAGTCCCTTTATGACCCGGCATCTTGAGCTGTAAATAAATCTAATAAGGTCTCGCCATGAATTTTGCATAAGTCGGCCGCCCAAACAGTG
The DNA here is from genome assembly GCF_002162155.2 of Triticum dicoccoides. Classification (NCBI taxonomy): domain Eukaryota; kingdom Viridiplantae; phylum Streptophyta; class Magnoliopsida; order Poales; family Poaceae; genus Triticum; species Triticum dicoccoides. Next base: position 77,329,905 of record NC_041389.1, on the reverse strand, counting down.
CATGCAACGGGCTCTGGATTCTCACTACCTCAAAGGCCAATGTCTCAGACCGGGAGTCATGCTCATCACCAAACACTACTTCCAAAGCGATCTTACCTACAGGATATGCCAATTTACCTGGTACCACACCATGAAAAATAGTGTTGGACGGTTTAAGATTCTTGTCTGTCAACCCCATGCGATGGAAGGTCTCATAATACAGAATGTTGATATTGCTTCCTCCATCCATGAGTACCTTGGTGAACTTATAACCTCCCACCTGAGGCGCCACCACCAAAGCCAGCTGACCCGGATTGTCAACCCGGGGCGGATGATCCTCCCTACTCCACACAATAGGCTGCTCGGACCACCGCACATAACGTGGAACTGCCGGTTCAACAGTATTGACTGCCCTCTTGTGAAGCTTTTGGTCAGGCTTGCACAAACTAGTGGTGAATACATGATACTGTCCACCATTCAACTGCTTTGGGTGACTCTGGTAACCCGACTGCTGCTGACTCCCTTGGTTATTCTGCTGGTTATTACCACCTTGGTTGTTCTGGTTGCCATGATTATTCTGAAACCCAGAGTTTGAACCGCCGCCACCATGAAAACCTGGACCTGAACCGCCCGACGAACCCTGATCATATCGGAAAAGATCAGAGTTTTTGAACTCCTTCATAATGTTACAATCTTTCCAGAGATGCGTTGCGGGAGCCTCCTTGGTCCCATGCTTTGGACAGGGCTGATTCAACAAACGCTCCAAATTCATCGCCCCGCCGCGCTGGGGCGGTTTACCTTTACGACGCTGCACATTAGCGTTAGCCACAAAATCTGAATCCGCTTTACGCTTACCATTATTCCCATGGCCTCCTTGGCTGTGCTGCTGTCCCTTTGCACCGCCATTCTTCTTTCCCTTCTCCGATTTCTCATTATTAGAATCGGGATCCTTGGTATTATCAGAATCAGCATACTTGACCAAGGCTGCCATGAGGGTTCCCATGTCATTGCAGTGGCACTTGAGCGGTCCCAACTTCATCTTCAGTGACTTAAACCGGCAATTGCGCTCCAGTGTTATAATCGCTTGACCAGCGTTAATCCGGTCGGACGAGTGCAAAACTTCTGAAACCCGGCGTACCCAATGAGTTGTTGACTCATTCTCCCCTTGAACAAAAGCATCCAAATCCACAATGGACATGGGATGTTTGCACGTGTCTTTGAAATTGGCTATAAACCGGGCCTTCAACTGATCCCATGACTCGATGGAATTAGCTGGCAGATTTTTCAACCAAGTACGAGCTGTTCCTTCCAACATCATTGTGAAGTACTTTGCACAGGCCGCTTCATCCACATCCAGCATCTCCATTGCCATCTCATAACTCTCAACCCACGCCTCAGGTGGCTGATCCGCCGTGTAGTTAGGTACTTTGCATGGACCCTTGAAATCTTTGGGCGGACGCACATTACGGAGAGCCGGAATTGAGACACGACACTCCCCAGGAACTGAAGGCAAGCCCCGTGCCTCGGTCAACTGACGCTACTGGCTGAATCGGGGCGGGTTGATAATGACCCAAAGCGGCATCCCTTCGTGCCCTGCCATGATCCACCACATCTTGGGCATTACGATGCCGCGCGCTGCTAGACACCTCCGGTTCATCCATACGCCTGCTATAGCTTGGGCTCGGACGAGGGGTTGAATGAATTCTATCCTGACTATATGAATAAGCCTGCTGCTGCACCATGGCGGTTTGAAGAAGGTCTCTCGCTCGCCGAGTTTCAATTGCTGCTATTGAATCACCCTCCATCAGAATGGCTGCCAGGCGTGATGCTGCGGCAATCATGTTATCCAGAGGGCTCGAGAAGTGACCCGGTGGTGTAGACACGTATTGCGGCGGGTTATCTATTCGTCGGAGGGGCTCTGCTCTCCGTAGTTGATCCGGGGCTGTCCTAGGCGCATCAGTCCGTTTTGCAGCTGCCGGATTTCTCGGCCCAGCGCCTGGCGTTTGAAAGAGATTTAGCCCTTCATAAATCGGCGGCAGACAGGACCGGTACTTCCTTCACATTACATCCTCTGATGCGGTCCGATCCAGCATGAGCTGGTAATTCTGTGCCTGTATCCGCTGAGACTGGGCATCCAAAGCAGCTCGTTCTTCAGCCATCCTAGTATCCTCAGCTGTCAGGTCCTCCTTAGCCTGTGTTATTTGGTCCTTCAGCTTTGCAACGTCCGTTGTGCTGATTCCGCGTCTCCGGGGTGACTGCTGTGGTTAACAAGTTCGCCCAGGCATCCATCAATCCGGAGAGGACTTGAGCCGGTCGACGCGCCGGGACTCCTGCCGTGGCTGCTGATCCGGTATTCATTGCTGCGGTGGATGAAGACTGCAACATGGGTTGTGTTCCGACCATGTAAAAAGCAACCCGACTTGGCGGTTCAAGGAGGTCTGGAATACTGTTGCCATCGGAATATCCTTCGAACACACCGCTATGAATCTAGTACAAGGACTCAGTTTCGCCAGTGGATGACTCGCCGTCGAAATATACAGCCGCCTCGCCTTCAGACACCATTTCAGATCCGATCCCATGGACACATCCTACGAACACACGCTTCATGGAGGGCTTAACCCAGGCTGGACTCGCACGCTAAGCCGTCTCGACGAGGTCGGTGCAGATGTCCGGCTCAGGGCCCGGTTCGCCGATCTTGCCAATGAAGACATGAATTCCGCCGAAGGGGACCAGGTACCGTACTCGATTGACCGGCCTCGGGCCCCATCCTTCGCCATCGATGTAGAGCTTGCCGCGACGACTCTTGGTCATCTGGCCGATCACGTACCCCTTAAGTCCTTTAGAGCAGCCCTTCAAGAACTCGACACCATCGTGCGATAGCCCCACGGTGGGCGCCAACTGTCGTGGAATTAACACATCAGATGTCCTCATGAAAGGACTTAGTCGTGGAGCCATCGCAACGGGTTAGATTGAAGGGATTAAACCAGACAAGGGACACGAGAGTTTATACTAGTTCGGCCCCTTCGATGAAGGTAAAAGCCTACGTCTAATTGTGATGGAATTGATTGGGTTTCGATGACCAGGGAGCAAAATATGCTTGCCTGAGTCTCGAGTTGTTGTCTGTTGTCCCTGAACCGCCGCCGGGTCGTCCCTTTATATACATAGGTTGACGCCCGGCCGGTCTACAGAGATCCAAACCGACTCATACAAAGCGTTCGGTTCGGTCTCTCCTTCCCTAACTTACATTACAAGTTACATAGTCATGGCGGTTTACCACTATGGGCCCTAATCCGCCTTTGGGCTATTAGGCCTCTAAGCTTGATTTAATAACTTCACCATCTTCTGGATTCTTCATGGGCTTTGGTATAGTTGAGGGTGAACTGGGCCCTCCTGGCTGGTTTACACTCAGTAGTTATATCCCCAACAGGTTGTGTTAATTATACAGAGCCCGATATAGTTCTTTTCAAAGGGAAAGCTGATGTATGTTATTCAAGGAGAGGAACTCGCCTCGCAATGCCGAAGACAATCCATATGCCAAAAACCTCGTCATTGAAGATTGGTTTAGGGGCTACTGAGGGAGTCCTAGACTAAGGGTCCCTCGGGCATCCGGTCTATTCAATATGGGCCGGACTGATGGGCCATCAAGATAAAGTAAGAAGGCCACCTCCCGTGTCTGGTTAGGACTCCTGTATGCGTGAACGACAAGATTAAGTGTCCGGATATACTGTTTCCTTTCTTGTAAACCGACTCTGACCCTAATCCCCTCCGGTGTCTATATAAATCGGAGGTCTTAGACCGGACATAGGATCATAACATTCATAGGCTAGACAATCTAGGGTTTATCCATTGTGATCTCGAGGTAGATCAACTCTTGTAACCCCTATACTCATCAAATACAATTAAGCAGGACGTAGGGTTTTACCTCCTTTAAGAGGGCCCAAACCTGAGTAAACATTGTGTCCCTTTGTCCATTGTTACCATTGATCCTCAGACATACAACTTGGGCCCCCTACCCGAGATCTGCCGGTTTTGACACTGACAGAAGCCTCCCCCAAGCTTGTGGGAGACTCTCTTCTTCAAGTTGCACAAAGTTAAATATTTCCTGTAAGGCAGCTTGTTTCTTATGAGCAAGAAAATATGTTTTTAGAGAAGTAATAAATCATATCCTAGGGACTACGCACACAATCAGGAGCAAGGGTATTATACCAAGCTTTAGCATCACCCTTTAATGAGAACATAAATAATTTGAGAATCTAATCATAGCGAATCTTCTCATCACGAGCAAAAAGGGTGGCTATGTCATTCCACTTAGTAAGATGTGCCACAACAGTTTCAGTTTCATAACCATGTAAAGGATCAGATTCAATCAAAGTAATTAACTCTGGGTTGACAGAGAATTCATAATCCTTATCATTAACAAAGATAGGTGAAGTAGCAAAATGAGGATCACATTTCATTTTAGCATTCAAAGTCTTTTCTTTATACTTGCATCATCTCTATCCTTACAAGCAAGAATGTCTCTAGTTGTCTCCTCAGCCATAACATAACCTTCCAGTACCTTTGGTAATTCATATCTAGGAGAACTAGGTGTAACAGGTGTTTCAAGATTTTCAGTCTCAAGCTCTTCATCAGTTTCAACAATCTCATTCTGTCTTACTCTAGAAATTTGGTCATCAAGAAATTCACCTAGTGGCACATTATCATCAAGCAAGGTACTAGCATCATCATGAGTAGCATTCATAGCAGAAGTAGCATCATCAGTAACTCGCGACATATCAGAATTGATAACATGTGGTGCTATTGCAAGTCTACTTATAACAGAAGGTGAATCTAAAGCGGAGCTGGATGGCAGTTCCTTACCCCCCCTCGTCTTAGAGGAAAAAAAATCTTAGTCTTAACATCCTTCAGATTCTTCATAGTGATAATTTGATAATAATCCCAAGTGACTCAACAAATATAGCTCTCCTCCCCAGCAACGACGCCAAAAAAGGTCCTGATAACCCACAAGTATAGGGGACCGCAATAGTTTTCGAGGGTAGAGTATTCAACCCAAATTTATTGATTTGACACAAGGGGAGCCAAAGAATATTTGCAAGTATTAGCAGCTGAGTTGTCAATTCAACCACACCTGGAGATTAATTATCTGCAGCAAAGTGATCAGTAGCAAAGTAGTATGATAGTTTTGGTAGTAGTAGCAATAGCAATAGTAACAGTAACAGTGATATCAATGATTTTGTAGCAAGTGCAATAGTGACAGTAGCAGTAGTAACTTAGCAGAAATAGTATAAGAGAAATTCGTAGGCATTGGATTGGTGAATTTGTTGGATGATATTCATCATATAACAGTCATAACCTAGGGCGATACGACACTAGCTCCAATTCATAAATATAATGTAGGTATGTATTTCGCAAATAGTCATACGTGCTTATGGAAAGAACATGCATGACATCTTTTGTCCTACCCTCCCGTGGCAGCGGGGTCCTATTGGAAACTAAGGGATATTAAGACCACCTTTTAATAGAGAACCAGAATAAAGCAAATACACATGGTGAATACATGAACTCCTCAAACTACAGTCATCACCGGGAAGTGTCCCGACTTCTGTCACTCCGGGTTTGCCGGATCATAACACATAGTAGGTGACTAGAACTTGTAAGATGGGATCTAGAACATAGATATAATGGTGATAACATAAATGGTTCCGATCTAAAATCGTTGCACCCGGGCCCAAAGTGACAAGCATTAAGCATGGCAAAGTCATAGCAACATCAATCTCAGAACATAACGGATACTAGGGATCAAGCCCTAACAAAACTAACTTGATTACATGATGAATCTCATCCAACTCCTCACCGACCAGTGAGTCTACGAAGGAATTACTCACTCTAGTGGGGACCATCATGGATTGGCGATGGAGAAGGGTTCGTGATGATGTAGATCGAAGATCCCCTTCTCCGGAGCCCCAAACGGACTCCAGATCTGGCCTCCCGATGAAGAATAGGAGGTGGCGGCGGCTCCGTCTTGTGCGCGATAATTCTTTCTCCCTATTTTTTCTCCAAATATGTGATTTTATAGTATTAGGGTTGGAGTCTGCGGGGCCACCAGGTGGGGACAACCCACCTGGGCGTGCCTGGAGGTGGGCGCCCTGGTGGGTTGTGTCCAAAACAAGAGGAAAAGCGTTAGGAAAAGTAGATACGACGGAGATGTATCACATACCGATGGAAAAAGGGAATTAAGTATGTTGGAATAACGTTTCGATTGATAAAGATCTTTATAGAATATGTAGGAACGAATATGGGCATCTAGGTTCCGCTATTGGTTGTTGACCGGAGAGGTGTCTCGGTCATGTCTACATAGTTCTCGAACCCGTAGGGTCCGCTCGCTTAATGTTCGTTGACAATATAATGTTATATGAGTAATATGATTTTGTGATCAAATGTTGTTCGGAGTCCCGGATGAGATTACAGACATGATGAGGAGTCTTGAAATGGTCGAGAGGTAAAGATTGATATATAGAACAATGGTATTCAGACACCGAAAGAGTTTCGGAGTGCACTGGGTAGTCGTCGGGGCAGCGGAAGGGGTTCCGGACACCCTCGGCAAGTGTATTGGCCTTATGGGACAAAGGGGGAGAAGGACACCAGCCCACAAGGGGCTGGTGCGCGCCTCCCACCCCTTGCCCACGTACCAAAGAGGGAGGGAAGGAAGGGGAAGCCCCCAAAGGTAGCCAAAACCCCCTTTCCTTCCCCCCTGAGGGAGTCCTGGATTAGGGGGTCCTCGGACAACCGGACTATATGCTTTGGCCGGACTGTTGGACTATGAAGATACAAGATTGAATACTTCATTCCGTGTCCGAGTGGGACTATCATTTGTGTGGAAGGCAAGCTTAGCAATTCGAATATGTAGATGTCCTTCTCTGTGATCGACTCTGTGTAACCCTAGCTCCCTCCGGTGTCTATATAAACTGGAGGGTTTAGTCCGTAGGACAACAACAATCATAATCATAGGCTAGCTTCTAGGGTTTAGCCTCTACGATCTCGTGGTAGATCAACTCTTGTAATACTCATATCAAGATCAATGAAGCAGGAAGTAGGGTATAACCTCCATCGAGAGGGCCCGAACTTGGGTAAACATTGTGTCCCCCGCCTCCTGTTACCATTAGCTTTAGACACACAGTTTGGGACCCCCTACCCGAGATCCGCCGGTTTTGACACCGACATTGGTGCTTTCATTGAGAGTTCCACTGTGCCGTCACGATAAGGCTTGATGGCTCCTTCAATCATCTTCAACAATGCAATCCAAGGTGAGGTTCTCCTCGGCGGATAGATCTTCATATTCGGCGGCTTCGTACTGTGGGCCAACTCGCTTGGCCATCTGGAGCAGATCGATAACTACGCCCATGGCCATCAGGTCAGGTTTGGAAGCTTGAACTATACTGCCGACATCCACGGAGATTTGATCTTCGACGGATTCGAGCCCATGACAGGTGTGCCGAACAGTCACGATGTGCATGACTTAGATCGGCCATCGAACAACGTTTAGGAGATCACACCTGCGGTTGCCCCGGCTCTTAATTTGGAGCAGATTGTGCCATCCGAGGACGAGTGGATAGACCCCGCCACGGAGGCCGCACACTCATCGGCGCTAGAGCCGAACACAGTCTCCACCTCCTAAGAGATCTGTGTCATTGGACCCTCGGACTCGTCTCTGGCCATAGGTTCCGAACCGCGTCCGTCCGTGCCTACTGAATCTGATTGGGCACCGATCATGGAGTTTACCTCCGCGGATATCTTTCAGCACTCGCCCTTGGGTGACGTGCTAAAATCATTGAGGTCTCTCTCTGTCATGGGACTCTTGGCCGAACTATGTTCGTCTTGAGTGGGAAGCGGACGACGAAGAAATTCGTCCCCCACCCACCACCCACTTAATATCCACTGTCGATGACTTAACCGACATGCTTGACTTCGACTCCGAAGACATCAACGGCATGGACGACGACGCAGGAGAAGAACAGGAACCACCGCCCACAGGGCGCTGGACAACCACCTCATCACATGATATATATATTGTGGGACGCCCAAAGAAGGCGATGGCGATGAGGCAACGGAAGATAATCCCTTTGAGAAGCAATTTAAGCACTGACATCATAGGCGCCGCTCTAAGACGCTCCATACAAAAATAGCGATACCGGCACAAGAGACGATAGCAGTCCGGATGGTGCCAAAGATGAAAACAATCCCGCCCAGCCAGGCTTCGAGCAGGCTGAGCGGGAGGATGAGAAAGCTAGCCCTAAGGAACAGGCAACGGATGGAGAATCAGAGGATGATAATTACATGCCCCTCTCCGAAGATGAAGTGAGCCTTGGCAACGAAGAATTCATCGTGCATGAGGATCCCGTCGAGCAGGAGCGCTTCAAGCGCCGGCTTATAGCCAATGCAAAAAGCCTGAAGAAAAAGCAGCAGTAGCAGCTTTAAGCTGATCAAGATCTGCTAACTGATAGATGGACTTAGGTCCTCGCAGCCGAGGAATACGGATTCGAGCGCCCAACCAAAAGTTACCCAAAGCGCAGGTTGCTACCTCAACTCGAGGAGGAGGCATTTAAGCCTACACTACCAGCGCACGATGCGGCTGACCGGCCACCTCATGGCCGAGACAAATCGGCGTATCAGGCCGAAGTCCAGCCCGCACCCCGGCGCCAAGCAAGCAAAAACACGAAGGCCCGGGGCTACACGCATGACCTACGAGGTAAACTGGAAAATAAAGCAGGTCAATCAAGATCGATCTTCGGATCATGAGGGCGTGCCCCAATGCACGACGATGACCGTCACGCCGGATATACTAAAAACAAATCCGGCCGGGCCGAATGCAGCAGACCAGACTCATTTGAACTGCATCGTGATGTAGCCCGGCATAGAGGCGCCGCACACCCCCTATGCTTCACTGATGAAGTAATGGATCATGAATTCCCAGAAGGGTTTAAACCCGTGAACATTGAATCGTATGATGGTACAACAGACCCTGCAATATGGATTGAAGATTTCCTCCTCCACATTCACATGGCCCGCGGTGATGATCTACATGCCATCAAGTACCTCCCACTAAAACTCAAAGGACCGGCTCGGCATTGGCTGAATAGCCTGCCGGTAAACTCCATTGGCAGTTGGGAGAACTTGGAAGCTGCATTCCTTGACAACTTCTAGGGCACTTATGTGCGACCACCGGATGCTGATGACTTGAGTCACATAACCCAACAGCCCGGAGAGTCAGCTAGGAAATTCTGGACTCGGTTCCTAACTAGAAAGAACCAAATTGTTGACTGTCCGGATGCCGAAGCCTTAGTAGCCTTTAAGCATAACATCCGCGACGAATGGCTTGCCCGACACCTCGTCCAAGAGATGTCGAAGTCCATGGCAGCCCCCACGACACTCATGACCCGCTTTTGTGCGGGCGAGGACAGTTGGCTGGCTCGTAGCAACAACACATCAAGAAATCCTGGCAATTCAGATTCCAGAGATAGCAACGGCAAGCCACGATGCAACAGACACAAGTGTTGCAACAATGGCGACAATGCCAAAGACACGACAGTCAATGCCGTATTCAGTGGCCCTAGTCTGGTCAGCGGAAAAAGCCATTCAAAAGAAACAATTCGGGCCTATCCAGTTTGGACCGCATACTCGATCGCTCGTGTCAAATTCACGGCACCCTGGATAAACCAGCCAACCACACCAATAGAGAATGCTGGGTGTTCAAACAGGCCGGCAAGTCGAATGCCGAAAACAAGGAAAAGGGGCTGCATAGCGACGACGAGGAGGAGCCCCGGCCACGGAACACAGGAGGACAGAAGAGTTTCCTCCCCAAGTGAAAACGGTGAGCATGATATACGCAACCCATATTCCCAAGCGGGAATGGAAGCGTGCACTAAGGGACGTCTATGTGATGGAGCCAGTCACCCCAAAGTTCAAACCATGGTCTTCTTGTCCGATCACTTTTGATCGCAGGGACCATCCTACCAGTATCCGTCATGGCAGTTCTGCCGCATTGGTCCTTGACCCCATCATTGACGGATTCCACCTCACACAAGTCCTTATGAACAGTGGCAATAGCCTGAACCTGCTCTATCAGGATACAATGCGCAAAATGGGCATCGACCCCTCAAGGATCAAACCCACAAAAACCACCTTTAAAGGTGTCATACCAGGTGTAGAGGCCTAATGCACGGTCTCAATCACACTAGAAGTGGTCTTCGGATCTTCGGACAACTTCCGAAGCGAGGATTTAATCTTCAACATCGTCCCCTTCCGCAGTGGCTATCATGCGCTGCTCGGATGAACCGCATTTGCCAGATTCAATGCGGTACCGCATTATGCATACCTCAAGCTCAAAATGCCAGGAACTCGCGGGTTATAACAGTTAATGGAAACACAGAGCGCTCGCTCGTACGGAGGAGCACACTGCGGCCCTCGCAGCAGAAGTACAAAGTAGCCTTCTTAGGCAGACCGCCAATTCGGCGATAAAGCCCCCGGACACCATCGAGCGAGTCCGGAGTACCCTGCAACAGGATCGTCCGGCACGTCCAGAGCCCGCCTAGCAATTTGGCCTCCGTCCTGGTCCCAGTCAAACAGCGAAATTCATGCTGCGCATACATAATTACGCACTCAAAATACCATGGGCAGAGGCGGAGGCACGGCTACGACACGGTCCACAATGCGGCTCAACCGCCCCAGGATTCATATATCTTCATACCTTTGATTTTTGGTCCCTATTTTCGGGAGGCTCTTCCGATAGTCCGACTATCGGACCCATAACGGGATGGAAACACCAAGGAGACAAGAAGCTTTGGCGTACAAGGGAATCCCCAGGTGGTCTCTGATATCGATCGCTATACCTGTTTTACATACCCACACGCATCTCGCTCTTGGTTAAGGACATGTCAAATAGTCCTATTTTGCTTATCACACCACCTGTACACATACGCCTTGGCGTATTATTTAAATAAAAATGGAAAATAATGTACATCGTCAACTTACTATTACATTTCTTTATCTTTTTCCCTTACTGCTTATTTATTACAAATTGCACCCGTGCATTTTGGTACGTCCAGCTGGCCAGGGGCTTCAGTGTACCCCATAACACGACAAGCAAAGTCCGAACACTTTCGACAGTGCGGCACCCCAAACTTATACATTATATGCATCAGCTCCGAATCATGTCTTGGGTCAATAGTTGGGTTTGCCCGGCTCCCATGTTTTGGTGCCTTACGTTCCGCAATATCGGCTAAGGTAGCACAGGGAGAACTACTAGGATTGTGTCCCAGTTCTTCCGGACGAGCACCTCAGTAGAGAAAGCCAAAAACTGACTGTCATGATGCGGCGAGAGTTGGTCGCTGTTCGAGAGGTCTCAAATCCTTAAAGATTTTTTCCGCTTCAGGCGAGGAATCGGCCTTGTCTGATTTAGGCATGTATAGTGCCCCAAGTTCGGCCTTCTGAATACTAGGGGCTTCGCCAAAATTTAAAATTTTAGACTTCTATGGCTAAGTGAGAGTGATAAAGTTGTATAGTCCAATTGCCTTGTTCGCTGCGCTAAACACCTCCTTAAAGGACCAAAAATTTGGATAAAGAGTGTTTAGATTTATCCCGAACACCCCAGTACTAGTTACATGGGGGAACAAGCCGACGACTGGCCAACTCTCAGATTTTAAAAACGTCTGCACAGAAGGTAACATTTTAAATCAACAAGCGTTGTATGAACGCACATGAACTCGTTTTCATATTACAGGATCACATTAGTACATTCATTCAAATATTACATCCTTAGCACATTCCTCCGCCTCAAGGCAGGCACCCTTCAGGACACTGTCATAATACTTTTCGGGGTGGCGATGCTCCTTGCCCTCCGGCGGCCCCTCCGTCACCAGCTTCTCGGCATCCATCTTCGCACAGTGCACTTTCGCGCGGGCGAAGGCCCTACGTGAACCTTCAATGCAGACTGACCGCTTAATGACTTCAAGCCGCGGACAGGCACTCACCAGCCGCTTTACAAGGCCGAAGTAGCTGCTAGGCAGGGGCTCGACAGGCCACAGCCAGACTATGAGGTCCTTCATGGCCAGTTTGGCCGCCTTGTGCAGTTCGACTAGTTGCTTCAGCTGGTCGCTCAAGGGCATCGGATGTTCGGTCCCAGTATATTGAGACCAGAACAACTTCTCCGTCGAGCTCTGATACGTTCATTTTGCATCATGCTTTTATATCAATATATATTGCATTATGGGCGGTTATTACACATTATATCTCAATACTTATGGCTATTCTCTCTTATTCTACAAGGTTTACCATGAAGAGGGGGGATGCCGGCAGCTGGAATTCTGGCTGGAAAAGGAGCAAATATTGGAAACCTATTCTGCACAGCTCCAAAAATCATGAAACTCCATGGAAGTTTTTTTGGAATTAATAAGAATTTTTGAGCGAAGAAAACACAAGAGGGGGCCCACACCCTGGCCAGGAGGGTGGGGGGCGCGCCCACCCCTACTGGGCGCGCCCCCTATCTGCTGGGCCCCCTGGTGGCGCTCCGATGCCTATCTTCTGCTATATGAACGCTTTTACCCTGGAAAAAATCAGAGGCAAGCTTATGGGATGAAACTCCGCCGCCATGAGGCGGAACCTTGGCGGAACCAATCTAGGGCTCTGGCGGAGCTGTTCTACCAGGGAAACTTCCCTCCGGGAGGGGGAAATCATCACCATCGTCATCACCAACGATCCTCTCATCGGGAGGGGGTCAATCTCCATCAACATCTTCACCAACACCATCTCCTCTCAAAACCCTAGTTTATCTCTTCTATCCAATCTTGTATCCAAACCACAAATTGGTACCTGTGGGTTGCTAGTAGTGTTGATTAATCCTTGTAGTTGATGCTAATTTGTTTACTTGGTGGAAGATCATATGTTCAGATCCTTAATGCATATTAATACTCCTCTGATTATAAACATGAATATGCTTTGTGAGTAGTTACGTTTGTTCCTGAGGACATGGGTGAAGTCTTGCTATTAGTAGTCATGTGAATTTGGTATTCCTTCGATATTTTGATGAGATGTATGTTGTCTCTCCTCTAGTGGTGTTATGTGAACATCGACTACATGACACTTCACCATTATTTGGGCCTAGAGGAAGGCATTGGGAAGTAATAAGTAGATGATGGGTTGCTAGAGTGACAGAAGCTTAAACCCTAGTTTATGCGTTGCTTCATAAGGGGCTGATTTGGATCCATATGTCTAATGTTGTGGTTAGGTTTACCTTATTACTTCTTTTGTAGTTGCGGATGCTTGCAATAGGGGTTAATCATAAGTGGGATGCTTGTCCAAGTAAGGGCAGTACCCAAACACCGGTCCACCCACATATCAAATTATCAAAGTACCGAACGCGGATCATATGAGCGTGATGAAAACTAGCTAGACGATAATTCCCATGTGTCCTCGGGAGCTCTTTTCTCATTATAAGAAATTGCCCAGGCTTGTCCTTTGCTACAAAAAGGATCGGGCCACCTTGCTGCACTTTATTTACTTTTATTGCTTGTTACCCGTTACAACTTATCTTATCACAAAACTATTTGTTACCTACAATTTCAGTGCTTGCAGAAAAAACCTTACTGAAAACCGCTTGTCATTTCCTTCTGCTCCTCGTTGGGTCCGACACTCTTACTTATCAAAAGGACTACGATAGATCCCCTATACTTGTGGGTCATCAAGACTCTTTTCTGGCACCATTGCCGGCAAGTGAAGCGCCTTTGGTGAGTGGAAATTGGTAAGGAAACATTTATATTGTGTGCTGAAATATTCTGTTACTTGTTACTATGGAAACTAATCCTTTGAGGGGCTTGTTCGGGGTATCTTCACCCTGACCAGGAGAGCAAAGAGTTGCTGCTCAACCTACTGAACCTACTGAAAATATTTACTTTGAGATTCCTTCGGGTATGATAGAGAAACTGCTAGCTAATCCCTTTGCGGGAGATGGAACATTGCATCCCGATTTACACCTTATCTTTGTGGATGAAGTTTGTGGATTATTTAAGCTTGCAGGTATTCCCGATGATGTTATCAAAAGGAAGGTCTTCCCTTTATCTTGGAAGGGAGATGCATTGACATGGTATAGGCTATGTGATGATACGAGATCTTGGAATTATAAACGATTGAAGTTGGAATTTCACTAGAAGTTTTATCCTATGCATCTTGTTCATCGTGATCATAATTACATTTCTAGCCTCACGAAGGAGAAAGCATCGCTCAAGCTTGGGGGAGGCTTAAGTCAATGTTATATTCATGCCCCAATCATGAGCTCTCAAGAGAAATGATTATTCAAAAAATATATGCTCTGCTTTCTCCCAATGATCGCACCATGCTCAATACTTCCTGTGCTGGTTCTTATATGCTGAAGACTTGTCACATCCCTAGTTCTGGCCTGCTCTGGGTTAGCTAGTCTTGTGTTGCATCATGTTTAAATTTCTCTTAAATTTGAAATGGGGATTGTTTCAAACTCCTAGCACCAAAGGAATTCAATAGGTTCAACTAAAATATTTTTAGTGAACCCAAAATGGCTTTCAAAAATGTTCATCATTTTTGGAAAATGCTGGAAACAGTAAGCAAAGATGATGCATATTTTTCCATGACATTTTGGATTCTTGAAATAACACATATTGTATTTGAGTTGGAGCAAATATATGTTATATATATTTTTAATGCTTCAATAATTCTGATATTTTGAGAGGGGCTCTAGAATATTCCTCAAAAATTATTGGAAGAAACAAAAATGGTTTAGTGCTTGAACTAAATCAAAACAGATTGAAATAAATAGAAAACAGTAATTAAAAATAAGAAAGAGAGAGAAGGACTTACCTGTGCAGCCACCTGGTCGGCCGCCAGCTGGCCAGCCCACCGAGGGCAGGGGCGTATTCTTCCTCCTGCCAGTAGGTAGAGGAGAAGACAGCCACGGCGCCGCGGCAGGCCACACCGGCAGCTGCCTGCCTGGCTGCCCCCTCATCGCCTTGAACTCCCTCCGCAACGCCACACACCCCCTGGCCCCCTCTCACTCTCTCCCATGCCTCTCCCCTCCTCCACTCTCTCTCTCACCCGCGCCGAGCGCGTCCGTCGCCGCCGCTCACTGCCATCGCGCCCACCGCCGTCCCCTTGCCCCGTTGCCGTTTCCTCTAGCTCCGCCTTGATGCCGTGAAGCTCCAAGCCAAAGAACGCGCCCGTGGATGCCCTGCAGTGTCATCACCGTCGCCATCTTCCTCGTCTGCTCCGACGAACGCCGTTGCTCGATTCGCCGACCTCCGAGCGTCCCCGAGCACGCTGAGCTACTCATCGGCCTCCCTGTGAGCTCCGCCGCTTTCCCCCTCTCTTCCCCGCATCATTTTCACCCGAGCACTGCAGCCCCGGACTCGCTTGAGCCGAACTCCGGCTGCCACCGCGAGCTCCGCCGTCACCGCGGCTTCCTGCTTGTTCCACCGGATGCGCACCGCCCCCAGCTAGCCGTAGGTCCAAACGACGCTCGATTCCGTGGACTACAGCGCGACCCCAAGCGCCGCTGCAGCGCGATTCGGTCGCCGGCGGCTAACCGCCATTGTTGATGACATGCCACACTTAATTAGGGGCTAATCACCCCGCTAACTAAACCATGTGCAACTGACAGTGGGCCCAATGCCCTAATTAACCCTGGGATTTATTCCCTGTTTAGCTTAAATTAAACCTGCCGGCCCTGCCTGTCAGTTGACCCTGCCACATCAACGTTGACCTGACCCCACTGGTCAGCCTCTGTTCTTGCCCTGTTACACTGACCCGTGGGTCCCAGCCGTCAGGTTTGACTTTGGGCGACCCAGTTGACCTGCTGACACAGCAGTGACATAGTGCTGATGTCATTAATCATTTTCTTGATTAAAAATAATCCAGGAAATTCTAGAAATTAGCAAAGCTTCAAAAATTCATAGAAATTCAACCGTAACTCCAAATGAAATAATTTATATATGAAAAATGATCAGAAAAATCCAATCTATCCATCTGTACCATTTTCATGCATGTTAGAACAACTTATAGCTGCTGTTTAGCACAAATCATATAAATGGCATTTTAATATCCACATATGGAGTTTGAATTTGAAACTTGGATTCAAACCAACTTCATTTAATCTGGTTGCTAGTTGCATTAGCTCAAACCATAGCATATTGCCATGTCACACTCATGCATCATATTGTTGCATTGCATTGATTGTGTTCTTTCTCTGTTGCTGGTGTTTGTCCCCCCCCTCTCAGTAGACGTTGTTCTGACGATGAGTTCGATGACACCGATGAAGAACTATTACTATCTTCAGAAGTGGCAGGCAAGCAAAACCCCCATGTTCATTCCGATACAATCCCACTCTCTTGCTCCTGCTCTCTTTTACTGCATTAGGACAACAATGACATATTTGTTACTTGCTACGGTAGCTGAACCCCTTGCCTCTGCATGTCCTGTCATTGCCACAGTAAATAGATGAAACCCACTAGCATGAGTAGGAGTTGTTTGAGCCCTTATGTTCCTACTCATACATGCTTGTTTGTCATGCCTGCTACTGCTTTGCGTTGAGTCAGGTCTTATTCATCGGGGATGAATTGGAGGTGTGTGAACATGTCCTACTGTGTGTGAACTAAGTGTGAGAACACGATTTGGTAAAGGTAGCGTTGAGAGGCCATGTACGAGTACATGGTGGGTTGTCTCATTGAAGCCGTCCTCAGGAACTGAGTTCTGTGTTTGTGATCTATGAACAGCTACTACCACACATTGGGATCCTTAATTGACTCTCTCGACTTATTAACCGACTTGATCTCTGTCTAGGAGTCGCAACTAGTTTCTAGTGTTTGTAGGTAGTGTTAGTAGTCTACCAAGTGGCACCCGGTACAAGTGGGCTTGGGACAGACTAGGCACAGTGGCACGGTGTACCAAGCGTAGATCCACCCGTCGAGGTGGGCTTGGGAACCCTGCACACATTGTTTGGGGCCGTGAGTGACACCCCGGCCGGATCTCCTTGCGGATGGAACCCGAATAGGCGATAAACCTGGACGAGAGACTTGTGTGGTTAGTCAGGTCGTGGCCGACTCCCTCGCCAGGCTTCCGCTTGAAGGTTGTCGAGATACACGAGGTGTACATGGCGGTAAGTGGCGAGAGCGTGTGTGAAGAAGTACACCCCTGCATGGTTAATATGATCTATTCGAATAGCCGTGTCCGCGGTAAAGGACTTCCGGGTTGCCTATACAGTTCATAGACAAGTGAAAGTGTCTAAAATACGCAAGATAAGCGTGAGTGCTATGGATGGCGTTCTCATAGGGAGACGGGAGCGGATCCATAGTGGTGTATTGATATGGTGAATATGTGGACTCGTGTGCGCCACCTCAAAAGAGTTACTTGCAGTCGTAGTATAGGATAGCCACTGAGTCAAAGCTGGCTTGCTGTAGTTAAACCCACCGTCCCCTTTGTTGATAATGATGCATATGTAGTTAGTTCTGATGTAAGTCTTGCTGTGTACCTTTGTACTCACGTTTGCCTATTTTATGCTTTTGCAGAGACTTCCGTCTCACTAGTAGTTCCGTGTGGACTTCGACGTTTAGCTTGTTACCTCAGCTACGATCTTGTGCCCTCGGCAGGATCTTGTAGATAGTCAGGCTTTTCAGCCTTTTTCATTTATAGATGTCTGTACCCAGACATGTTAAGTTTCCGCTTGTGCTTTGACCTGTATGCTCTGAATGCTGGGTCAAGAGACCCATGTTTGTAATATCTCGCTCCTCGGAGCCTATTGAATAAAATACTTGAGTTGTAGAGTCATGTTATGATGCCATGTTGTATTTGCACATATCGAGCAGATTGTGTGTATGTTATTGAAATGCTTTGTATGTGTGGGATCTGACTATCTAGTTGTTTATCCTTGGTAGCCTCTCTTACGGGGAAATGTCTCCTAGTGCTTCCACTGAGCCTTGGTAGCTTGCTACTGCTCCAGAACACTTAGGCTGGCCGGCATGTGTCCTTCTTCGTTCCTGTGGCTATCCCTTCGGGGAAATGTCACGCGATGTCTACCGGAGTCCTGTTAGCCTGCTACATTCCGGTTTACCGGAGTCCTGCTAGCCTAGTTGCTACATCCCGGATTCACTCGCTAATGACCGACACGTTCGTTGCTTGGTCATGTATGTCTGTCCCTGTAAGTTAGTGCCACTTTGGGTTCACGACTAGCCATGTCAGCCCGGGCTCCTTGTCATATGGATGCTAGCGACACTATCATATATGTGTGCCAAATGGCGCAAACTGTCCCGGGCCTGGTAAGGCGACACCCGTGGGTATACCGTGCATGAGGCCGCAAAGTGATATGAGGTGTTACATGCTAGATCGGTGTGGCATTGAGTCGAGGTCCTAACAGTTTTGGTATCAGAGCTTGACTGCCTGTAGGATTACCAAGCCAAACTGGTCGAAGTTGAGTCTAGAAATTCTTTAGTTATATAAGGGAATTGATTGTGGTTGGGAACATATGGCTCTTTTTACTCCTTACACCTTATGTTCTTCTGATCTGAGTCATCTTATCTTCCTACGGGTTTAAGGAACTAGGCTTTCTCTTCTTTCTATCAGGATCACGTGTTACTAATCCGTATACCTATGGGATTGATGGTTTCAAGCCTCAGTTCAGTTGCTACTACTTCCGTATATTCATAGATGGCCTCGGATTCTTGATATTGTGATGATCGAGTGGTTATGCCGCCATTTTGTAGCATGTCTCAAATCTTTTGAGCATTTACAGCCGTTATGCTGTCCGAGTCTTCCCAGGTTTCTAAAATAGTCTGATGCATTTGCAAATCCCTTCTTACCATTTCAAAGTTCCTTTGTGCCAGATCAACCACACAAACTAGTGTGTTGAGGTACTGCCTCGGCATTTATGTTGGAGCTATTATTATGACCCTAGGTGTCTTAGAGAACCACCCAGTAATCTAGCCATGTTTTGTGTTCCCTGTGTGATAATTCTGGCCATCGTTCTCGAAAGCATCCCGCGATGCCACTTAGTAGTAGGTATTCTACTCCTGGGTTGTTGAACCCGAGATTCACCCTACTTGCTTCATGTTGATAGTGTTTGCTAGCTCCTTTAGGATATTAGTAACCTTTGCGATAGTCCTCGAGGTTTGTGGTATATCGTTCTTCCCATACCGTGAATCAATATGGCAGAAGTTCCTTTGAACCAAAAGATCACAACCAGAGTGCTCTTGATGAGATTTCCATTCAACATTGTGAATCTGCCAGTTCTACCTTTCTGCATGGGTTATCCGGAAGAAATGTTGAACTTGGTTCGACATACTAATCTATGCATCCACAACTCAGAAAGTTATATGCTCCTTTGAGTTGCCCCTCTTTATTGTATTCTGACCCTCGTCTACCAATTGATAGTCAAGAGTATGTGTGCATTCATTCATCGATGCCTATTACTCTTGTGGTCCGTCAAGCCATTCTAGTTCAGAATGACTAGGAGAAACAAACTCCAGTACCTCATCCATTTCTAGGATTGGGTCAAAGTAGTTGTATTCCGCAGATCAAATGCAATCTAGCTTTTGATTCTGTTCTACCCTGGAGTATCACCCCCTTTATGTCAGGATTTTCATGAAAATTGCTCTAGCTCTTGTGAATTCTTGACGTAGTGATACTTCTCGCCATCATTACTCATTCCTCAGTTCCGTGTTGTCGCAACCGGAATGCCGACGACTGAACCATGATGTGTGAAATCAATACTCCTAGCAACCGTGTTGCTTGGTAGTTAATGGACAATAACTTCATTCTTAGCGTGTTGGTTCTTGAATCACCATTCTAAGATTAATCGTGCTACCTAGTCCTTATTTCTGGTGCACTCTTTGATCAATGAGTTAGGATTGTCTCAATCCCTCGCTCTTTTGATCATATCGTCTTGCCTTGAAAAGCAAGATTGATCTCGAGCTTAGAAACATATCGGTGGTTCGTGATTTTCCGAATATCTTCTCAGAAGTATCACCAGGTCGTCACCTGACCGCTATGTTGAGTTCCTGTCAAGTTGGTTAATTCCTGTAAACCACCCTTTCTCCAAGAATCTGTGTTGGATACCCCTGAGCTAGCTGGTTAAGCTAAACAACAACTTGGAGAGTTGGAAGATGAAAGCTTGTCCGACTTAGTTCATTTTAAGGGATATCTTGTATGTGTGTTGAAGAGAGTTGATATCTTCATCGACTGACCCTCGTGATCAGTTAATGGACCTATCATTTTATGCAACCTTTGATTTGAGTATGGGCTATCATCAAATCAAACCAGAACCAACGATATTCGTAATGTTGTCTTACTCGTGGTTGTTTCCTCGAGCATACACCATTATATCTCTTGGGTCTGACCAATGTTATCACCATGTTCACCTAATTATGGAATTCCATTTTTATGGAAATCTGGATGGATGGTTGTTGAGCTCATCGATAACATTCTTAACTTTTCCATGATTTTGTTGGACATTAAGCTAGTATTGGAAACTTTTATAAGCATTATCTTCATGTCCCGTGCATGAAGCATATGTTCGGATGCAAGAAGTGACTTCCTCTAATTCATGTGCATTTGATGCAAGTTGCCGCCATGAACTCAAGAAAGTTTGTTTTTGCTTCCTCTGGAATCATCCGAAGTCAGTCGTGCATATGTGCGAAGTATTCTGTGGTCTGGAGACTTGCAACCTTCATTCTATATGCATTCCTAGCACACCAAGCCACTGATTGATTTGTTCTAGGAAAAGAAGTTAATTGCTAATCCATGGTAATGCACAAGACTTCAATATCCTCGTTGATGGTTCCCCACCTGAACTCGGTAGTGTTTTACTATAAGACTACTATGTGGTCATGCTTGTCTGGGACAACGTATTCACATGTATGTAGCAGTACCAGCTCTTGTTTTGGAGCTTGCTATCGTAGTTCATTTCCTGAGAATCTCGCAACGTCATCTCGTCGAGTTGTGTTGCAAACTTTCCTTTTCAAACATGTTGAGTCCGGAATATCCTGACACCAACCAGATCTGAATCTCAGGCAGATATGATGGTTGGAACGTTTTCCAAGAACTATAATATTGGTCTCTTTGTAACCCGATTAAGTGGTTGTCATGGCCAACACACCCAGCCGGAAAACCTAATATTGTAGTATCTTGATTGAGGAAGTTGGCCACCTCCCCATAAGGATTTCGTAGGAATTATTCCCTAGTTGTGCCTTATGATTCTTGTGCTCCCGAAGTCCGACCTTTTACTTGATGATCTAGTTACCAAACCATTTCAATGAATGGGATACGCTAGCACATCAAGGAGAACATTAGAAGGGGAGTGCTAAATGTATCTCGGTCGATCATCCGGATTTTGATCCCTTGGCCTCGCTAAGGTGATATCTGAGAAGGTGTTATCTTCCTTTGCATCTGCGTCCTCCATCACCATTCGTCATGGTAGTATGTTGTGTTGCCAGGATCCTTGACACGGATATTGGTAAGACCTTGATGAATATGGAAATGCTCAAGTTCTTGAGAGCACGCACAAGCACTAGGTGTTATCACAGGCATTAACCGGGATTGCTCCCAGTTTTCTTCAGTTATGCTATAACCATTTCAGTAGTGGAATCACTGTCCACTGTTGAGCTTCTCCCCAGTTTCTAGAATTATTCCTAGCATCTGCATTTTGTCCCCAGCTTGCACCATCATTGTGCCTTTCTACCTTGGGTCCCGTCTATTTCTGATGATAAGCAAAATCATCTATGGCATTGTCTTCAACAAGGTAGTCCACATCATCCATTTTGGTCCAAGTATGACATTCTTTTGGACTCCTTCAAAAGATCGATTGTGATTTGCCTTAAGCTAGTATAAAGAGTTTCAGTGATCTCTGAATCAAAGGTAATTCTTTTTGCCACTTAGGGGAATAATTCCACGAGTCACCTCCTCTAAGATGTCTCGTTATGGTATCATGGCAATTCAACTCCTCACTACGTTGACAACCGTTCACCACCTTCTTAAGCGTGAAATTGTTGTTTACCTAGTGAACCCTCGTCATCTGTCTAACTCCCTCCCTCTAGATGTATGCTTCGTGTCTCAGCTCAAGAGATGTTCCAATGACTCACCCCGTGAGTTGGTCCTAAGTTGCTCGATCTTCGAGGAGAGCGATCCTTCTAGAGTTTTCCCTTTCTTATTGTCATCATGCTGAATAAAGATCTGAAAAGCAAAGACGTCAAGATCAATTTGAAGCAATGACTCAACATCTTCAAGAAGGGCAAATGGATCATGAAGATTGTGATAGTTTTGTGACCCCCTTTCCTCTAACCTCACGTCTTGAATCTCGGGATGAGATTCTCGTTTAGTGGGGGTGAGATGTCACATCCCTAGTTCTGGCATGCTCTGGGTTAGCTAGTCTTGTGTTGCATCATGTTTAAATTTCTCTTAAATTTGAAATTGGGATTGTTTCAAACCCTAGCATCAAAGGAATTCAATAGGTTCAACTAAAATATTTTTAGTGAACCCAAAATGGCTTTCAAAAATGTTCATCATTTTTGGAAAATACTGGAAACAGTAAGCAGAGATGATGCACATTTTTCCATGACATTTTGGATTCTTGAAATAACACATATGGTATTTGAGTTGGAGCAAATATATGTTATATATATTTTTAATGCTTCAATAATTCTGATATTTTGAGAGGGGCTCTAGAATATTCCTTTCAGTCCCTGCAAAAATTATTGGAAGAAACAAAAATGGTTTAGTGCTTGAACTAAATCAAAACAGATTGAAATAAATAGAAAACAGTAATTAAAAATAAGAAAGAGAGAGAAGGACTTACCTGTGCAGCCACCTGGTCGGCCCAGCTGGCGGCCCAGCCAGCTGGCCAGCCCACCGAGGGCAGGGGCGTCTTCTTCCTCCTGCCAGTAGGCAGAGGAGAAGACAGCCACGGCGCCGCGGCGTGCCACACCGGTAGCTGCCTACCTGGCTGCCCCCTCATCGCCCTGGACTCCCTCCGCAACGCCACACCCCCTGTCCCCCTCTCACTCTCTCCCGTGCCTCTCCCCTCCTCTGCTCTCTCTCTCACCCATGCCGAGCGCATCCGTCGCCGCCGCTCACTGCCATAGCGCCCACCGCCGTCCCCTTGCCCCATTGCCGTTTCCTCTAGCTCCGCCTTGATGCCGTGAAGCTCCAAGCCAAAGAACGCGCCCGCGGATGCCCTGCAGCGTCGTCACCGTCGCCATCTTCCTCGTCTGCTTCGACGAATGCCGTCTCTCGATTCGCCGACCTCCGAGCGTCCCCGAGCATGCTGAGCTACTCATCGGCCTCCCTCTGAGCTCCGCCGCCTTCCCCTCTCTTCCCCGCATCATTTTCGCCCGAGCACTGCAGCCCCGGACTCGCTTGAGCCGAACTCTGGCCGCCGCCGCGAGCTCCGCTCCGGCGAGCTCCGTCGTCCCTGCGGCTTCCCTCTTGTTCCACTGGATGCGCGCCGCCCCCAGCTAGCCGTAGGTCCAAACGGCGCTCGATTCCATGGACTACAGCGCGACCCCGAGCGCCACCGCCGTGCGATTCGGTCGCCGGCGGCTAACCGCCGTTGATGATGTGGCACACTTAATTAGGGGCTAATCACCCCGCTAACTAAACCATGTGCAACTGACAATGGGCCCAATGCCCTAATTACCCTTGGGATTTATTCCCTGTTTAGCTTAAATTAAACCTGTCGGCCCCACCTGTCAGTTGACCCTACCACGTCAATGTTGACCTGGCCCCACTGGTCAGCCTCTGTTCTTGCCCTGTTACACTGACCCGTGGGTCCCAGCCATCAGGTTTGACTCTGGGTGACCCAGTTGACCTACTGACGCAACAGTGACACAGTGCTGATGTCATTACTCATTTTCTGGATTAAAATAATCCAGGAAATTCTAGAAATTACCAAAGCTTCAAAAATTCATAGAATTTCAACCGTAACTCCAAATGAAATAATTTATATATGAAAAATGATCAGAAAAAATCCAATCTATCCATCTGTACCATTTTCATGCATGTTAGAACAACTTATAGCTGTTGTTTAGCACAAATCATATAAATGGCATTTTAATATCCACATATGGAGTTTGAATTTGAAACTTGGATTCAAACCAACTTCATTTAATCTGGTTGCTAGTTGCATTAGCTCAAACCACAGCTTATTGCCATGTCACACTCATGCATCATATTGTTGCATTGCATTGATTGTGTTCTTTTTTTGTTGCCCATGTTTGTCCCCCCTCAGTAGACGTTGTTCCAACATGAGTTTGATGACACCGATGAAGAACTATTACTATCTTCAGAAGTGCCAAGCAAGCAAAACCCCCTTGTTCATTCCGATACAATCCCACTCTCTCGCTCCTGCTCTCTTTTACTGCATTAGGACAACAACGACATATTTGTTACTTGCTATGGTACCTGAACCCCTCGCCTCTGCATGTCCTGTCATTTCCACAGTAAATAGATGAAACCCACTAGCATGAGTAGGAGTTGTCTGAGCCCTGATGTGCCTACTCATACATGCTTGTTTGTCATGCCTGCTACTGCTTTGCGTTGAGTCAGGTCTGATTCATCAGGGATGAATTGGAGGTGTGTGAACATGTCCTACTGTGTGTGAACTAAGTGTGAGAACACGATTTGGTAAAGGTAGCGGTGAGAGGCCATATAGGAGTACATGGTGGGTTGTCTCATTGAAGCCGTCCTCAGGAACTGAGTTCTGTGTTTGTGATCCATGAACAGCTACTACCACACATTGGGATCCTTAATTGACTCTCTCGACTTATTAACCGACTTGATCTCTGTCTAGGAGTCGCAACTAGTTTCTAGTGTTTGTAGGTAGTGTTAGTAGTCTACCAAGTGGCACTAGGTACAGGTGGGCTTGGGAAAGACTAGGCATAGTGGCACGGTGTACCAAGCGTAGATCCACCCGCCGAGGTGGGCTTGGGAACCCTGCACACATTGTTTGGGGCCGTGAATGACACACCGGCCGGATCTCCTTGCGGATGGAACCCGAATAGGCGATAAACCTGGACGAGAGACTTGTGTGGTTAGTCAGGTCATGGCCGACTCCCTCGCCAGGCTTCCGCTTGAAGGTTGCCGAGATACACGAGGTGTACATGGCGGTAAGTGGCGAGAGCGTGTGTGAAGAAGTACACCCCTGCAGGGTTAATATGATCTATTCGAATAGCCGTGTCCGTGGTAAAGGACCTCTGGGTTGCCTATACAGTTCATAGACAAGTGAAAGTGGATACTCTAAAATACGCAAGATAAGCGTGAGTGCTATGGATGGCGTTCCCGTAGGGAGACGGGAGCAGATCCATAGTGGTGTATTGATATGGTGAATATGTGGACTCGTGTGCGCCATCTCAAAAGAGTTACTTGCAGTCATAGTATAGGATAGCCACTGAGTCAAAGCTGGCTTGCTGCAATTAAACCCCACCATCCCCTTTGTTGATAATGATGCATATGTAGTTAGTTCTGATGAAAGTCTTGCTGGGTACCTTTGTACTCACGTTTGCCTATTTTATGTTTTTGCAGAGACTTCCGTCTCACTAGTAGTTCCGTGTGGACTTCGACGTTTAGCTTGTTACCTCAGCTATGATCTTGTGCCCTCGGCAGGATCTTGTAGATAGTCAGGCTTTTCAGCCTTTTTCATTTATAGATGTCTGTACCCAGACATGTTAAGCTTCCGCTTGTGCTTTGACTTGTATGCTCTGAATGCTGGGTCGAGAGACCCATCTTTATAATATCTCGCTCCTCGGAGCCTATTGAATAAAATACTTGAGTTGTAGAGTCATGTTGTGATGCCATGTTGTATTTGCACATATCGAGCATATTGTTTGTATGTTATTGAAATGCTTGGTATGTGTGGGATCTGACTATCTAGTTGTTTATCCTTGGTAGCCTCTCTTACCGGGAAATGTCTCCTAGTGCTTCCACTGAGCCTTGGTAGCTTGCTACCGCTCCGGAACACTTAGGCTGGCCGACATGTGTCCTTCTTCGTTCCTATGTCTGTCCCTTCGAGGAAATGTCACGCGGTGTCTACCGGAGTCCTATTAGCCTGCTACAGCCTGGTTTACCGAAGTCCTGCTAGCCCAGTTGCTACAGCCCGGATTCACTTGCTGATGACCGACACGTTCATTGCTGGGTCATGTATGCCTGTCCCTGTAAGTTAGTGCCACTTTGGGTTCACGACTAGCCATGTCAGCCCGGGCTCCTTGTCATATGGATGCTAGCGACACTATCATATACGTGTGCCAAAAGGCGTAAATGGTCCCGGGCCTGGTAAGGCGACACCCGTGGGAATACCGTGCGTGAGACCGCAAAGTGATATGAGGTGTTACATGCTAGATCGGTGTGGCATTGAGTCGGGGTCCTGACAAGACTACTGAATTCAAGTGGGACTTATTGGAAAGAATTAAAAGCAACTCTGAAGATTGGGGTTCCGACGATGGTAAGGAGTCAGGTATAACACCTAAGTTTGATTGTGTTAAATCTTTTATGGATACCGATGCTTTTCGTGGATTTAGCGCTAAGTATGGACTTGACTCTGACATAGTTGCTGCTTTTTGTGAATCTTTTGCTACTCACGTTGATCTCCCTAAGGAGAAGTGGTTTAAATATAATCCTCCCACTGAAGTAAAATTAGTTGCACCTATTATAGTTGAAGAAAAGACTGTCACTTATAATGATCCTATTAACTGTTCCTACCAGTTATGTTGAGAAACCTCCTTTTCCTGTTAGGATAAAGGATCATGCTAAAACTTCAACTGTTGTTCATAAGAGTAATACTAGAACTTATACACCTCCTGAGAAAATCAAAGTTGAACCTAGTATTGCTATGGTTAAAGATCTCTTGGATGATAATTTAGATGGGCATGTTATTTATTTCTGTGGTGAGACTGCTAATATTGCTAGACCATATGCTAAGATACATAGACCTGTTGTGGGCATGCCTGTTATTTCTGTTAAAATAGGAGATCATTGTTATCATGGCTTATGTGATATGGGTGCTAGTGCTAGTGCAATACCCTATGACTTATATAAAGAAATTATGCATGATATTGCACCCTCTGAAATAGAAGATATTGATGTTACTATTAAGCATGCCAATAGGGACACTATTAAACCAGTTGGGATTGTTAGAGATGTCGAAGTCTTGTGTGGGAAGGTTAAATATCCTGCTGATTTCCTTATTCTTTGTTCCCCACAAGATGACTTTTGTCCCATTATTTTTGGTAGACCCTTCTTGATTACTGTTAATCCTAGGATTGATTGTGAAAAGGATACTGTTACAATTGGCTTAGAGGATATGTCTCATGAGTTTAATTTTGCTAAGTTTCGTAGACAACCCCGTGATAAAGAATCACCTAGTAAGGATGAGATTATTGGTCTTTGTCACACCCTAGCTAGTCATGCATCAGAGTGTGTGCATCATGCTTAAAATTCCATTTAATTTGAAATGGGGATCTGTGAAACCCTCAGAATCATTTCTGAAAATGATCCAAATAAAAATTTCTCCAAAAAGGTCCAAGAAAATGCTCATGTTGCTCTCTGAAAATATTGGACAGAGATAAAAATCAAATCAATATTTTTAAGAGCTCATAGGTATTTATTTTGGGCATTTGGATTTAATGCATAAATATTTGCTTTGGAAATATATTAGTTATATATATTAATATATGTCCAAATATTATGCCATTTATAAAGGAGCTCTGGAATAATATATCTAGCTCCTGCAAAAATTGGCATAAGGTTATAAAATGATTTAATATTTTATTTAAATCAAAACAAATGTCAGAAATTAGAAAACAGAAATAAATAAAAGGGAGAACCTTACCTGGGCCTTTTACCTGGCGCCTCTGGCCCAGCCAGCTGGCCGGCCCAGCCCACCTCCTCCTCTGTCGTCTTCGTCCTCGACAGAGGGAGGGGAGTGTGCCCGGCGTGCGCGCGCGCCACCGCGCCACGCCACCTGCTCGCCTGCCTGCCTGCCCCTCCCCTCCTCGTCTCGATGCCCCGGACGACGCCACGCCCTCCCCTGCTCTCTCTCACTCTCCCTCGGTTCTTCCCCTCCTCTCCCTCGCTCTCTCTCTCACGGCCGAACACCACCATCGCTGTCGTTCGCCATAGCAGCCGTCACCGGCCACCCCTCGCCCCTCCGCTGAGCTCAGGAGCTCCGCCGCGACCCCCTCTTCCTCCCCACCAAGCCAAGCCCCTCGGGAAGCTCGGCATTGCCTCCACGCCATCGTATTCCTCCTCGGGCTCCGACCACCATCGCCGTCGATTCGCCGTCTCCAGCGCGTCCCCGAGCCCGCTTCGACGCCCACTGCAACCGCGGTGAGCTCCGCCACCGTTTCCCCCTCTTTTCCCCCTCGTTCCCGCACCGTAACCCCGTTTCCCACCACGGCCGAACCTCCGCCGTCGCCGAGCTCGCCGTCGACGCAGCTCCGGTGACCATTTGGTCACCCCGGCGAGTCCAACAAGTCCGTAAGGACCCGTAGAGCCCCTCCAGCGCCTCAGCTCCCTCGCTTGCGAGCAGCAGCACCGATCCCGACCGCACCCGAACTCCGGCCGCCGCTCACGAGCTCGCCGTCGTCGGTACCGGCCACCACAGGCACGGCCACCACCACCGTTCGACGGGCGGGAGCAAGGGCTCTCCAACGAGCCCAAGCACGGCCTCGCCCGTGCCCTGTAGCGCGTTTCCGCATCGCGCCGCCGTCTCGGGCCCCGCCGGCGTCATGTCGCCGGTGGGTTTGACCTGTTTGACCTGGGGTTTGACCCCCCCAGGGTCACTGACGCGTGGGCCCCGTCGGCCAGGTGGTCAGATTAGTGCTAATCACTGTTAGTTAACCCCCTGACACTGACCAGTGGGCCCCAGCGCCACTAATTCCTAATTAGGATTAAATTAACCCTGTTAAACCCCCCTGTCACTGACGTGTGGACCCCACACGTCAGGTTTGACCCCAGCTAGCCGCAGTTGACCACTGACGTCATGCTGACGTCATGCTGGCGCAATATATATATTTCTGGATTTAATTTAAATCAGGAAATTCCAGAATATTATTTAAACTTCAAAAATTCATAACTTTTATTCTGTAACTCCAAATTAGACAAATTATATATGAAAAATGATCAGAAAAATCCAATCTATCCATCTGTACTATTTTCATGCATGATCAAACAAGTTAAATTGATGTTTTAAGCAGAACAAGGAAAAGCACTTTAAAAGGCCATGTTTGAGTTTGAAATTTGAATCTTTGATTCAAATTTGTTCAAACCCTTCTGGTTTTAGTCGCATTAGCCCAACACACTCATATTGCCATGTTTCATGCATGCATCATATTGTTGCACATTGTTTGGTGATGGTTGTGTATCGGTGTCCTTTGCGACAGGTTCTGCCTCCGAGGAGTACCGTGATTACCCTAACGAAGAACCGTATCAGTGCATCGAACCATCAGGCAAGCAACCAACCATTTGATCATATCGATACAATCCCATGTTCTCGCTCCTGCTCTCTTTTACTGCATTAAGACAACGCGTTTCAAACTGCTGTGTGCTACGGTAGTTGAACCCATTTCCTCTACATGACCTGTCATTGCCACAGTAACTAGGTGAAACCCACTAGCATGTGTAGGAGTTGTATGAGCCATATGTATGTGTTGTTCCTACCTTGCTATGCCTGCTATGCTTAGCGTCGTGTCAGGTCTGGTTCATCTGGGTGATGGACTAGAGTGAAATGATTATGTCGGTAATGAGAGTGGTGTGGTGAACACGATTTGGTAAAGGTATCGATGAGAGGCCATGTAGGAATACATGGTGGGTTGTTTCATTGAAGACGACCTTAAGCACTGAGATCTGTATGTGTGATTTAAGAATCAGCTACTACCATGCATTGGGCCCGAAACCAATGGACCCTCTCGGCTTCTTATTCACCCTAGTTCTCCGTCCAGGAGTTGCAAGTAGTTTCTGGTGTTTGTAGCCTACTGGAGGCCGTGGACAGCGCTGACCGTAGGGGTGGGCTGTGATGCGGTAGGTACGTGGCCAGGTGTACCGAATACCCGTTAGGTATCTTGGGAACCCTGTTCACATCGTTCGGGGCCGTATGGGAAACCTCGGCCGGACTCCCTGCGGATGGAACCTGGATAGGCGATAAACCTGGACTGGAGGCTTAGGTGGTTAGGTAGGTCGTGGCCGACACCCACGTTGGGCTTCCGCTTGAAGGTTGCCGAGTACATGTCGTGTAAACGACGGTAAGTGGTGAGAGCGTGTATGAAGAAGTACACCCTTGCAGGGTTAACATGATCTATTCGAATAGCCGCGTCCGCGGTAAAGGACTACTTGGTTGCCTATACAGTTCATAGACAAGTAAATGGAAACTACTAAAAGCCTCAAGATAAGTGTGAGTGCCGAGGATGGCTCTTCCGTAGGAAGACGGAGGCGGATCCTCGGTAGTGTATTGAATTGGTGAGTAGTGGACTC
>NC_041389.1:77257694-77299397 GCF_002162155.2 Triticum dicoccoides | reverse complement strand
ATTCGCCGTCTCCAGCGCGTCCCCGAGCCCGCTTCGACGCCCACTGCAACCGCGGTGAGCTCCGCCACCGTTTCCCCCTCTTTTCCCCCTCGTTCCCGCACCGTAACCCCCTTTCCCACCACGGCCGAACCTCCGCCGTCGCCGAGCTCGCCGTCGACGCAGCTCCGGTGACCATTTGGTCACCCCGGCGAGTCCAACAAGTCCGTAAGGACCCGTAGAGCCCCTCCAGCGCCTCAGCTCCCTCGCTTGCGAGCAGCAGCACCGATCCCGACCGCACCCGAACTCCGGCCGCCGCTCACGAGCTTGAAGTCGTCGGTACCGGCCACCACAGGCACGGCCACCACCACCGTTCGACGCGCGGGAGCAAGGGCTCTCCAACGAGCCCAAGCACGGCCTCGCCCGTGCCCTGTAGCGCGTTTCCGCATCGCGCCGCCGTCTCGGGCCCCGCCGGCGTCATGTCGCCGGTGGGTTTGACCTGTTTGACCTGGGGTTTGACCCCCCCAGGGTCACTGACGCGTGGGCCCCGTCGGCCAGGTGGTCAGATTAGTGCTAATCACTGTTAGTTAACCCCCTGACACTGACCAGTGGGCCGCAGCGCCACTAATTCCTAATTAGGATTAAATTAACCCTGTTAAACCCCCCTGTCACTGACGTGTGGACCCCACACGTCAGGTTTGACCCCAGCTAGCCGCAGTTGACCACTGACGTCATGCTGACGTCATGCTAGCGCAATATATATATTTCTGGATTTAATTTAAATCAGGAAATTCCAGAATATTATTTAAACTTCAAAAATTCATAACTTTTATTCTGTAACTCCAAATTAGACAAATTATATATGAAAAATGATCAGAAAAATCCAATCTATCCATCTGTACTATTTTCATGCATGATCAAACAAGTTAAATTGATGTTTTAAGCAGAACAAGGAAAAGCACTTTAAAAGGCCATGTTTGAGTTTGAAATTTGAATCTTTGATTCAAATTTGTTCAAACCCTTCTGGTTTTAGTCGCATTAGCCCAACACACTCATATTGCCATGTTTCATGCATGCATCATATTGTTGCACATTGTTTGGTGATGGTTGTGTATCGGTGTCCTTTGCGACAGGTTCTGCCTCCGAGGAGTACCGTGATTACCCTAACGAAGAACCGTATCAGTGCATCGAACCATCAGGCAAGCAACCAACCATTTGATCATATCGATACAATCCCATGTTCTCGCTCCTGCTCTCTTTTACTGCATTAAGACAACGCGATTCAAACTGCTGTGTGCTACGGTAGTTGAACCCATTTCCTCTGCATGACCTGTCATTGCCACAGTAACTAGATGAAACCCACTAGCATGTGTAGGAGTTGATTGAGCCATATGTATGTGTTGTTCCTACCTTGCTATGCCTGCTATGCTTAGAGTCGTGTCAGGTCTGGTTCATCTGGGGATGGGCTAGAGTGAAATGATTATGTCGGTAATGAGAGTGGTGTGGTGAACACGATTTGGTAAAGGTATCGATGAGAGGCCATGTAGGAGTACATGGTGGGTTGTTTCATTGAAGCCGACCTTAAGCACTGAGATCTGTATGCGTGATTTAAGATACAGCTACTACCATGCATTGGGCCCTGAAATATGACCCCGCTCGACTTCTTATTCACCCTAGCTCTCTGTCCAGGAGTTGCAAGTAGTTTCTGGTGTTTGTAGCCTACTAGAGGCCGTGGACAGCGCTGACCGTAGGGGTGGGCTGTGATGCGGTAGGTACGTGGCACGGTGTACCGAATACCCGTTAGGTATCTCGGGAACCCTGTTCACATCGTTCGGGGCCGTATGGGAAACCTCGGCCGGACTCCCTGCGGATGGAACCTGAATAGGCGATAAACCTGGACTAGAGGCTTAAGTGTTTAGGTAGGTCGTGGTCTACACCCCTGCAGGGTTATCATAATCTATTCGAATAGCCGCGTCCGCGGTAAAGGACTACTTGGTTGCCTATACAGTTCATAGACAAGTAAATGGAAACTGTTAAAAGCCTCAAGATAAGCGTGAGTGCCGAGGTTGGCTCTTCCGTAGGAAGACGGAGGTGGATCCTCGGTAGTGTATTGAATTGGTGAGTAGTGGACTCGTGTGCGCAAAACCATTTCAAGTTGGAGTATCGTAGGATAGTCTAGCCAAGAGTCAAAGCTGGCTTGCTGCAATAACTCCACCAACCCTTCTTGATAATATGCATGTATGTAGGATCTGATGTAAGTCTTGCTGAGTACCTTTGTACTCATGTTGCTATAATTTACATTTTTACAGAAGACGCTGCAACCCCTTCTGATGGGTTCTATGTAGACGTTGACATCAACGAGTAGGCTAAAGACCCAGGTGGTGACCCTGAGCTTGTGAAGGACCTTGTAGTATAGCTAGGCTTCCCAAGCCTCTTTTATTTTACTAGTTGTCTATACTCAGACAAGTCACTTCCGCTGCTGGTTTGTATGACTGTATGACTTGTATGTTGGGTCGTGAGACCCGTACCTTTGTGTATGTTATGTATGGCTCCCTGAGCCTTAAATAAAGTACTTGTGTCGTAGAGTCATGTTGTGATGCTTCGTTGTATTTGCACATATCGAGCATATTGTGTGTATGATTGAAATGCTTGGTATGTGTGGGATCTGACTATCTAGTTGTTTATCTTTAGTAGCCTCTCTTACCGGGAAATGTCTCCTAGTGTTACCACTGAGCCATGGTAGCTTGCTACTGCTCTGGAACACTTAGGCTGGCCGGCATGTGTCCTTCTTCGTTCCTGTGTCTGTCCCTTCGGGGAAATGTCACGCTTTGAGTACCGGAGTCCTGTTAGCCCGCTACAGCCCTGTTTACCAGAGTCCTGCTAGCCCAGTGCTACAGCCCGGACCCACTTGCTGATGACCGACACGTTCGAAGCTGGGTCATGGATGCCTGTCCCTGTAAGTCTGTGCCACTTTGGGTTTACGACTAGTCATGTCAGCCCGGGCTCCTTATCATATGGATGCTAGCGACACTATCATATACGTGAGCCAAAAGGCGCAAACGGTCCCGGGCAAAGGTAAGGCGACACCCGTGGGGATACCGTGCGTGAGGCCGCAAAGTGATATGAGGTGTTACCGGCTAGATCGATGTGACATCGAGTCGGGGTCCTGACAGCGTTGGCATCAGAGCCGGACTGCCTGTAGGTTCTCCAAGCCAAAATGGTCGATGTTGAGTCTAGAAATTCTTTAGTTATATGTATGGGAATTGTTTGTGGGTTGGAACGTAAGGCTCTTTTTACTCCTTTATCTTATGACATTCTGATCTGAGTCAGTCCATTCTTCCACCGGGGGTTAAGGAATTAGGATCTATTCTCTCTATCAGGATCACGTGTCACTAATCAGTAGTACCTTATAGGTATGATGGATACAAGCCTAGTTCAGTTCTTCTACCATATTATGTTGCTAGGATGGACTCAGAATTTGATATGATGATGTTGAGTGTGTATGAAATCCTTTGTCAAATGTCTCAAAATCCTTCTTGAGCATTTACAGCTGTTATGCTGCCGAAATTTTGCTAGAAATTCTAATGCCTTTGCATTATGATTGTGTTTTCAGATGGCCACTCGCGACCTCAATCAAGTGGTTCGCCTGACTCGATGCCTAGATGTACCCGGCCATACTGCCAAGTTGGTCAGGGTAATGACTGAGGCTGGATACCGCTGGTATCCTGAGTACACGGTCGAAGAGCAATTTCGGGACTTCAATCAAAGCCAGTATCTATGCACTGTCAGGATATTTCCATCTTATCCTGGATCCACCGAGCCCCTTCACTGCTCCTATGGACTCGGGGTTACTATTGAGATGGCTATGCAGGACGCCGCCTACTCTATGATGACCATTATGCGAGTCAGATCTGGTCTATTTCGGGACTCCGATTTCCGGTATATGCCAGGATCACTTCCGGAAGCACAAGGGTATCTCCAGGCTATCTATGCTGACCCCACCCAGGAGGATTCACGGACACGCACCACTGCTGAGATGCTCGAGGATAAGGACCGTGAAAATCGGGCCTTGAGGTTAGAGCTCTTCAATACCCGTGCTGACCACTGGGCCACTTTGACTCGGTTCGCACCGGCGGTGCAAGCTGGATATTCGGATATGCGCGATCTCTATCCTGTGAGATCTGCTCTGCCAGACGTGATGGGTTGGCGTGATGTAGGAGGCATCACCCCACCTCGCGGTCCCCGCAGGCCACCATCTGTTGGTCCAAGACCTCATCCTAGTCCCTATGGTCCACAAGCTCCGCGGGATCGTCTGTTTCCGGATGATCATGTTGAGCTTCCAGGCTATGGAGGTGACTTCTACGAGGACTACTACGGATCGGTCTGAGTTAGTGGTAGTATCACTAGTTCGCACTAGTTGTGTCGTCTATCGTCCCGCGTGACTCGTGGGATATGACCTAGTTTGTACTCTTTCCGGAGGTGTAGAAAAATAATGTATAGGAGCTTGGGATGCCTCCGATGAGATGTAATCCTCTTTTCACCGTAATAGTACCTTGTTTGGTCTTGTACTAAACCCTGTATGGTGTGTATGACGATGGAATAAAAGAAGCAGTTTCTATATCTACCATGTCATACGGATGATCATCTTGCATTCCGAGTTATTCCTTACATTTTGTATCCTATGTTGGAATTTTATCATCCTGACTAAATCATTGTCTTGTTTACCTAGGATGGTCAACACGCGCACTAACCCTGCTCCTCAAGAGCAGGCCAAAGGCAGTGAAGTCAGGGATGCAAATCTGCCTCATCCTCCTTCCCTAGCCGAGGTTATGATGGAAGCTGAGAGAAACAAGCGGGAGACCAACCGTTTGTTGGAGCGTATTGAACAGAACACAGCACACCATCAGAGGACTAACGTGGTGTCACTCAGTGATTTTATCAAATTACATCCACCCACGTTCCACCACTCCGTCGAGCCTCTCGACGCTGATGACTGGCTTCGCAGTATCTCTCACAAACTGCGTTCCGCGCTGGTAGCGGAGGCTGACAAGGTCACCTTTGCTGCATATCATCTTGAAGGCCCCGCCAGTCTATGGTGGGAGAATTATGGAGCTATGCGCCCAGCGGGCCATGTCACTACTTGGGCTGAATTCAGCGAGGCTTTCCGTGAACATCACATTCTGGAGGGTCTCATGGACCGTAAACGTGAGGAATTTTGCAGTTTCACCCAAGGCCGACTTTCTGTGGATGCTTATAGCAGGGAGTTTGGTAACCTCGCACGATATGCAACTGAGGAAGTGTCTACTAACGCCAAGAAGCAAGCAAGGTTCCGTAAGGGCCTTAGTCCTGAGCTTCGCCGCGACCTCCGTCTGCATGAGTGCACATCTTTTCAGAAACTTGTTAACAAAGCCATCAGTGCTGAAACTGGTCAGACTGACTATGACGCAACACGCAAGCATGGCCATGACATGGGTTCCTCATCCGGTGCTGGTCCTCATAAGCGCCGCGTGTGGGTACCCAACACCGCCCTGCCACCCAGGTTCACACCGAGGCCATCTTTCCAGGCGCCTCGCTCTGTTCAACAGTCTGCACCGGCCAAGCCCTATGGGGGTCCAACCAACAATGCTCCTCCACGTACCAGTTCCGTGACTTGTTTCAAGTGTGGGGAATCTGGCCACTATATGCGTGAGTGTCCCTAGACCAACCCCAACCAGTCTGCTAAAGCTGTTGGCCGTGGCAAGCCGACAGGGAAAGTGTTCCACGCCAAGCCGGTCACCGCTTCACGTGGCCATGTCAACTGTATCTCGGCCGAAGAAGCTCAAGAGGATCCCAACGTCGTTCTCGGTACGCTTCTTGTTAATTGCCACCCGACATCTGTTCTTTTCGATACAGGAGCCTCTCATTCATTTATATCCGAGAACTATGCTCGTTTGCATAACACTGCATTCTGTGACATGCCATCCACTATGGAAATTTCTACTCCCGGGTCTAGATGGCAGACCTCTAGGGTAAGTTATGGAAATGAAATCCAAGTCGACAGACTTGTTTTTCTTGCATCTTTGACAGCTCTCAAATCTTCAGATATTAATATCATTTTGGGTATGGACTGGATGTCAGCTCATCATGCCAAAATTGATTGCTTCTCTAGGACTGTTCAACTCACTCATCCTTCGGGGAAGATAGTCAATGTCTTGACCCGATTAGCCAAGCGACAGTTATATTCTCTTAACGCCAGCCCTTTGCCAGACCTTGAGGATGTTCCGGTAGTCCGTGACTTCCCGGATGTCTTCCCAGAAGAATTGCCAGGTGTTCCACCTGACAGGGATGTTGAGTTCGTAATAGACCTCATCCCAGGAACCGTTCCGATTGCTAGAAGACCCTATAAGATGGCACCCCTAGAACTAGCCGAGCTTAAGAAACAACTCGATGAGTCCTTGAAAAAGGGTTTCATCCGCCCTAGTTCATCTCCGTGGGCTTGCCCCGTCCTATTCGTCAAGAAGAAGGATGGTACGGACCGGATGGTTGTAGATTACCGACCTGTCAATTTGGTCACAATCAAGAACAAATATCCACTTCCCAGGATCAACGACCTGTATGATCAGCTCGCTGGATCCTCAGTCTTCTCCAAGATGGATTTGAGGTTGGGCTACCATCAAATCAAAATCAGAAACGGGGACATTCCTAAAACGGCCTTTGTTACTCGTTATGGCCAATACGAGTACACCGTCATGTCCTTCGGTTTAACCAACGCTCCAGCCACCTTTTCTCGGTTAATGAACTCAATCTTCATGGAGTATTTGGATAAATTCGTCGTGGTTTACCTCGATGATATACTCATCTACTCCAAGAACGAGGAGGAACATGCCGAACATCTAAGGCTAGTGTTGAAGAAACTTCGAGAGCATCGCCTTTATGCCAAATTTTCTAAATGTGAATTCTGGTTGTCAGAAGTGACCTATCTGGGTCATGTAATATCTGGTAAAGGTATTGCTGTTAACCCTGAGCGAGTTCCAGCCGTCCTTAATTGGACTCCACCTGAATCGGTCAAGCAAGTTCGGAGTTTTCTGGGCTTAGCGAGCTATTGTCGTCGCTTTGTCGAGAACTTCTCCAAGGTTGCTAAACCTCTAACCGAACTCCTCAAGAAAGATAAGAAGTTCGAATGGACTCCACAATGTGAGCACAGCTTTCAGGAACTGAAAAGACGCCTGACCTCTGCTCCCGTACTGGTACCGCCAGACTTCTCCAAGGACTTTGTTATCTACTGCGACGCCTCGCGACAAGGACTAGGTTGCATTCTCATGCAAGATCGACACGTAATTGCTTATGCTTCACGGCAATTGCACCCACATGAGGAGAATTATCCTACTCATGATCTAGAGCTTGCAGCCGTAGTCTATGCACTTAAGACCTGGCGACATTACCTCCTCGGTAACCGTTGCGAAATATTCACTGATCACCAAAGTCTGAAGTACATTTTCACCCAACCGAATCTGAATCTCAGGCAAAGACGTTGGGTTGAGTTGATCACAGACTTCGACTTAGGAATAACCTACACCCCAGGGAAAGCCAACGTCATGGCTGATGCACTAAGTCGTAAATCTTATTGTAACAACCTGATGTTACAACAAAGTCAACCGCTTCTCCATGAGGAATTTCGGAAGCTTAACCTTCACATTGTACCTCAAGGTTTCCTTTCCACCTTGGTAGCAAAACCTACCCTTACGGATCAGATTATCAAAGCACAGAAGGTAGATCCGGGAATTTCCCGCATCAAGAGAAACATCCAGAAAGGAGTTGCGAATTGTTTCTCCATTAATGATCAAGGGGTCGTATACTTCGGGAATCGACTAGTGGTTCCCAAAGTGCGAAACCTGAGGCGATTGATCCTTAAGGAAGCTCATGAATCTCCTCTCACCATTCATCCCGGTAGTACTAAGATGTATCAGGACCTACGCCAGAGGTTCTGGTGGACTAGGATGAAGAGAGAGATTGCTCAGTATATTGCAAATTGCGACGTCTGTCGTCGTGTAAAAGCAGAGCACCAATGGCCTGCTGGCACCCTTCAACCCTTAACTATTCCTGAATGGAAATGGGATAAAATTGGTATGGATTTCATTACCGGTTTTCCCAGGACCAGGAGAGGGAATAATGCTATTTTCGTCGTTGTTGATCGTCTTTCCAAAGTAGCCCATTTCTTACCTGTTCGTGAGAGTATAACCGCTAGTCAGCTGGGAGACTTATACATCTCCTGAATAGTGTCCCTCCATGGTGTTCCTTTGGAAATTAACTCAGATCGAGGAAGTCTTTTCACCTCTCGATTTTGGGAAAGTTTCCAAAATGCTATGGGAACCCGTCTCTCCTTTAGCACCGCTTTCCACCCTCAGTCGAGTGGTCAAGTGGAACGCGTCAACCAGATTCTAGAAGACATGCTTCGAGCCTCTGTTATCTCATTCGGAATGGACTGGGAGAAGTGCCTTCCATTTGCCGAATTCGCTTACAACAACAACTATCAATCTAGCTTGGGTAAAGCCCCTTTTGAAGTTCTCTATGGACGACAGTGTCGAACACCCCTTAACTGGTCAGAGACCGGGGAAAGACAATTCTTTGGCCCGGATATGATTCAGGAAGCAGAAGAACAAGTTCGTATCGTTCGTGAAAAGTTGAAAACAGCCCAATCTCGTCAAAAGAGTCAATATGACCGAAAACATAAGGCTATGACTTTCGAGGTTGACGAGAAGGCTTATCTTCGGGTCACCCCTCTGAAGGGAACCCATCGTTTCAGTATCAAAGGCAAATTGGCTCCTCGTTACATTGGACCTTTTCGCATTCTTGCCAAATGAGGAGAAGTTGCCTACCAGTTGGAACTACCTCCGCACCTCTCCAGAGTCCACGATGTCTTCCACGTTTCTCAACTCAGGCGTTGCTTCTCGGATCCTATCCGTGGAGTGGACCACGAAACGCTTGATCTCCAAGATAATCTTACATATCGAGAATACCCCATTCGTATTCTCGATCAAACTGAACGTACCACCCGACGTCATAATATCAAGTTTCTCAAAGTTCAATGGTCGAACCATTCTGAGGATGAAGCAACTTGGGAAAGGGAGGATCGTCTTCGACTCGAGTATCCCGCCTTCTTCCCGGAGGAACCCAAATCTCGGGACGAGATTCTTTTGAGTGGGGGTGAGTTGTCACACCCTAGCTAGTCATGCATCAGTGTGTGTGCATCATGCTTAAAATTCCATTTAATTTGAAATGGGGATCTGTGAAACCCTCAGAATCATTTCTGAAAATGATCCAAATAAAAATTTCTCCAAAAAGGTCCAAGAAAATGCTCATGTTGCTCTCTGAAAATATTGGACAGAGATAAAAATCAAATCAATATTTTTAAGAGCTCATAGGTATTTATTTTGGGCATTTGGATTTAATGCATAAATATTTGCTTTGGAAATATATTAGTTATATATATTAATATATGTCCAAATATTATGCCATTTATAAAGGAGCTCTGGAATAATATATCTAGCTCCTGCAAAAATTGGCATAAGGTTATAAAATGATTTAATATTTTATTTAAATCAAAACAAATGTCAGAAATTAGAAAACAGAAATAAATAAAAGGGAGAACCTTACCTGGGCCTTTTACCTGGCGCCTCTGGCCCAGCCAGCTGGCCGGCCCAGCCCACCTCCTCCTCTGTCGTCTTCGTCCTCGACAGAGGGAGGGGAGTGTGCCCGGCGTGCGCGCGCGCCACCGCGCCACGCCACCTGCTCGCCTGCCTGCCTGCCCCTCCCCTCCTCGTCTCGATGCCCCGGACGACGCCACGCCCTCCCCTGCTCTCTCTCACTCTCCCTCGGTTCTTCCCCTCCTCTCCCTCGCTCTCTCTCTCACGGCCGAACACCACCATCGCTGTCGTTCGCCATAGCAGCCGTCACCGGCCACCCCTCGCCCCTCCGCTGAGCTCAGGAGCTCCGCCGCGACCCCCTCTTCCTCCCCACCAAGCCAAGCCCCTCGGGAAGCTCGGCATTGCCTCCACGCCATCGTATTCCTCCTCGGGCTCCGACCACCATCGCCGTCGATTCGCCGTCTCCAGCGCGTCCCCGAGCCCGCTTCGACGCCCACTGCAACCGCGGTGAGCTCCGCCACCGTTTCCCCCTCTTTTCCCCCTCGTTCCCGCACCGTAACCCCGTTTCCCACCACGGCCGAACCTCCGCCGTCGCCGAGCTCGCCGTCGACGCAGCTCCGGTGACCATTTGGTCACCCCGGCGAGTCCAACAAGTCCGTAAGGACCCGTAGAGCCCCTCCAGCGCCTCAGCTCCCTCGCTTGCGAGCAGCAGCACCGATCCCGACCGCACCCGAACTCCGGCCGCCGCTCACGAGCTCGCCGTCGTCGGTACCGGCCACCACAGGCACGGCCACCACCACCGTTCGACGGGCGGGAGCAAGGGCTCTCCAACGAGCCCAAGCACGGCCTCGCCCGTGCCCTGTAGCGCGTTTCCGCATCGCGCCGCCGTCTCGGGCCCCGCCGGCGTCATGTCGCCGGTGGGTTTGACCTGTTTGACCTGGGGTTTGACCCCCCCAGGGTCACTGACGCGTGGGCCCCGTCGGCCAGGTGGTCAGATTAGTGCTAATCACTGTTAGTTAACCCCCTGACACTGACCAGTGGGCCCCAGCGCCACTAATTCCTAATTAGGATTAAATTAACCCTGTTAAACCCCCCTGTCACTGACGTGTGGACCCCACACGTCAGGTTTGACCCCAGCTAGCCGCAGTTGACCACTGACGTCATGCTGACGTCATGCTGGCGCAATATATATATTTCTGGATTTAATTTAAATCAGGAAATTCCAGAATATTATTTAAACTTCAAAAATTCATAACTTTTATTCTGTAACTCCAAATTAGACAAATTATATATGAAAAATGATCAGAAAAATCCAATCTATCCATCTGTACTATTTTCATGCATGATCAAACAAGTTAAATTGATGTTTTAAGCAGAACAAGGAAAAGCACTTTAAAAGGCCATGTTTGAGTTTGAAATTTGAATCTTTGATTCAAATTTGTTCAAACCCTTCTGGTTTTAGTCGCATTAGCCCAACACACTCATATTGCCATGTTTCATGCATGCATCATATTGTTGCACATTGTTTGGTGATGGTTGTGTATCGGTGTCCTTTGCGACAGGTTCTGCCTCCGAGGAGTACCGTGATTACCCTAACGAAGAACCGTATCAGTGCATCGAACCATCAGGCAAGCAACCAACCATTTGATCATATCGATACAATCCCATGTTCTCGCTCCTGCTCTCTTTTACTGCATTAAGACAACGCGTTTCAAACTGCTGTGTGCTACGGTAGTTGAACCCATTTCCTCTGCATGACCTGTCATTGCCACAGTAACTAGATGAAACCCACTAGCATGTGTAGGAGTTGTATGAGCCATATGTATGTGTTGTTCCTACCTTGCTATGCCTGCTATGCTTAGCGTCGTGTCAGGTCTGGTTCATCTGGGTGATGGACTAGA
Source organism: Triticum dicoccoides (assembly GCF_002162155.2). Classification (NCBI taxonomy): domain Eukaryota; kingdom Viridiplantae; phylum Streptophyta; class Magnoliopsida; order Poales; family Poaceae; genus Triticum; species Triticum dicoccoides. Next base: position 77,287,897 of record NC_041389.1, on the reverse strand, counting down.
GTGAAATGATTATGTCGGTAATGAGAGTGGTGTGGTGAACACGATTTGGTAAAGGTATCGATGAGAGGCCATGTAGGAATACATGGTGCGTTGTTTCATTGAAGCCGACCTTAAGCACTGAGATCTGTATGTGTGATTTAAGAAGCAGCTACTACCATGCATTGGGTCCGAAACCAATGGACCCTCTCGGCTTCTTATTCACCCTAGTTCTCCGTCCAGGAGTTGCAAGTAGTTTCTGGTGTTTGTAGCCTACTGGAGGCCGTGGACAGCGCTGACCGTAGGGGTGGGCTGTGATGCGGTAGGTACGTGGCCGGGTGTACCGAATACCCGTTAGGTATCTCGGGAACCCTGTTCACATCGTTCGGGGCCGTATGGGAAACCTCGGCCGGACTCCCTGCGGATGGAACCTGGATAGGCGATAAACCTGGACTGGAGGCTTAGGTGGTTAGGTAGGTCGTGGCCGACACCCACGTTGGGCTTCCGCTTGAAGGTTGCCGAGTACATGTCGTGTAAACGACGGTAAGTGGTGAGAGCGTGTATGAAGAAGTACACCCCTGCAGGGTTAACATGATCTATTCGAATAGCCGCGTCCGCGGTAAAGGACTACTTGGTTGCCTATACAGTTCATAGACAAGTAAATGGAAACTACTAAAAGCCTCAAGATAAGTGTGAGTGCCGAGGATGGCTCTTCCGTAGGAAGACGGAGGCGGATCCTCGGTAGTGTATTGAATTGGTGAGTAGTGGACTCGTGTGCGCAAAACCATTTCAAGTTGAAGTATCATAGGATAGTCTAGCCAAGAGTCAAAGCTGGCTTGCTGCAATAACTCCACCAACCCTTCTTGATAATATGCATGTATGTAGGATCTGATGTAAGTCTTGCTGAGTACCTTTGTACTCATGTTGCTATAATTTACATTTTTACAGAAGACGCTGCAACCCCTTCTGATGGGTTCTATGTAGACATTGACATCAACGAGTAGGCTAAAGGCCCAGGTGGTGACCCTGAGCTTGTGAAGGACCACGTAGTATAGCTAGGCTTTCCAAGCCTCTTTTATTTTACTAGTTGTCTGTACTCAGACAAGTTACTTCCGCTGCTGGTTTGTATGACTGTATGACTTGAATGTTGGGTCGTGAGACCCGTACCTTTGTGTATGTTATGTATGGCTCCTTGAGCCTTAAATAAAGTACTTGTGTCGTAGAGTCATGTTGTGATGCTTCGTTGTATTTGCACATATCGAGCATATTGTGTGTATGATTGAAATGCTTGGTATGTGTGGGATCTGACTATCTAGTTGTTTATCTTTAGTAGCCTCTCTTACCGGGAAATGTCTCCTAGTGTTACCGCTGAGCCATGGTAGCTTGTTACTGCTCTGGAACACTTAGGCTGGCCGGCATGTGTCCTTCTTCGTTCCTGTGTCTGTCCCTTCGGGGAAATGTCACGCTTTGAGTACCGGAGTCCTGTTAGCTCGCTACAGCCCGGTTTACCGGAGTCCTGCTAGCCCAGTGCTACAGCCCGGACCCACTTGCTGATGACCGACACGTTCGAAGCTGGGTCATGGATGCCTGTCCCTGTAAGTCTGTGCCACTTTGGGTTTACGACTAGTCATGTCAGCCCGGGCTCCTTATCATATGGATGCTAGCGACACTATCATATACGTGAGCCAAAAGGCGCAAACGGTCCCGGGCAAAGGTAAGGCGACACCCGTGGGGATACCGTGCGTGAGGCCGCAAAGTGATATGAGGTGTTACCGGCTAGATCGATGTGACATCGAGTCGGGGTCCTGACAGTCTTGCTTCTATTGCCGTGCCTCCTACTGATCCGTTAGAATGATATTTGGTAGACCATGAAAATGATATGTTTATGAATGAAAGAAGGGAAATAGATGAAGTGTTCCTTCAACGGGGTCCTATTCTGAAACACAACTTACCTATTGAAATCCTAGGGGACCCCCCTCCACCCAAGGGTGATCCCGTGTTTGAGCTCAAACCATTACCTGATAATCTTAAGTATGCTTATCTTGATGAAAAGAAAATATATCCCGTGATGAAAAGAAAATATAACCGGTTAGAGATCCTCAATGACGATTAAATCCTAAGATGAAGGAAGTGGTAAGAAAGGATATACTAAAGCTCCTTGAGGCAAGTATAATTTATCCCGTTGCTGATAGTGAATGGGTAAGTCCTGTCCATTGTGTTCCTAAGAAGGGAGGTATCACTGTCGTTCCCAATGATAAAGATGAATTGATCCCGCAAAGAATTATCACAGGTTATAGGATGGTAATTGATTTCCGTAAATTAAATAAGGCTACTAAGAAAGATCATTACCCCTTACCTTTGATTGATCAAATGCTAGAAAGACTATCCAAACACACACATTTCTGCTTTCTAGATGGTTATTCTGGTTTCTCTCAAATACCTGTGTCAGCTAAGGATCAATCAAAAACTACCTTTACTTGCCCTTTCAGTACTTTTGCGTATAGACGTATACCTTTTGGTTTATGTAATGCACCTGCTACCTTTCAAAGATGTATGATGGCTATGTTCTCTGACTTTTGTGAAAAGATTTGTGAGGTATTCATGGATGATTTCTCTGTTTATGGATCCTCTTTTGATGATTTCTTGAGAAACCTTGATCAAGTTTTGCAGAGATGTGAAGACACTAGTCTCGTATTGAATTGGGAAAAGTGCCACTTTATGGTTAATGAAGGCATTGTCTTGGCGCATAAGATTTCCAAGAGAGGTATTGAAGTTGATAAAGCTAAAGTTGATGCTATCGAAAAGATGCCATGTCCCAAGGACATAAAAGGTATAAGAAGTTTCCTTGGTCATGCCGGTTTTTATAGGAGGTTCATTAAGGACTTCTCTAAAATCTCTAGGCCTCTGACTAATTTATTGCAAAAATACATTCCTTTTGTCTTTGATTATGATTGTGTAGAAGAATTTTAAATACTTAAGAAAGCTTTGATCACTGCACCTATTGTTCAGCCACCTGATTGGAATTTACCTTTTTGAAATTATGTGTGATGCTAGTGATTATGCTGTAGGTGTTGTTCTAGGGAAAAGAGTTGATAAGAAATTGAATGTTATCCAGTATGCTAGTAAGACTCTTGATACTGCTCAAAGAAATTATGCTACTACTGAAAAAGAGTTCTTAGCAGTTGTGTTTGCATGTGATAAGTTTAGACCTTATATTGTTGATTCTAAAGTTACTATTCACACTGATCATGCTGCTATTAAATATCTTATGGAAAAGAAAGATGCTAAGCCTAGACTTATTAGATGGGTTCTCTTGCTCCAAGAATTTGATTTCCATATTATTGATAGAAAGGGAGCTGAGAACTCCGTTGCAGACAACTTGTCTAGGTTAGAGAATGTTCTTGATGACCCACTACCTATTGATGATAGCTTTCCTGATGAACAATTAGCGGTCATTAATGCTTCTCGTACTGCTCCTTGGTATGCTGATTATGCTAATTACATTGTTGCTAAATTTATAGCGCCTAGTTTCACATACCAGCAAAAGACAACGTACTTTTATGATTTAAGACATTACTTCTGGGATGACCCACACCTTTATAAAGAAGGAGTAGATGGTGTTATTAGACGTTGTGTACCTGAGCATGAACAGGAACAGATCCTACGCAAGTGTCACTCTGAATCATATGGAGGACACCACGCTGGAGATAGAACTGCACATAAGGTATTGCAATCCGGTTTTTATTGGCCTACTCTCTTCAAAGATGCTCGTAAGTTTGTCTTGTCTTGTGATGAATGCCAAAGAATAGGTAATATTAGTAGACGTCAAGAAATGCCTATGAGTTATCTTCTTGTTATTGAACCATTTGATGTTTGGGGCTTTGATGATATGGGACCTTTTCCTGCCTCTAATGGATATACACATATTTTAGTTGTTGTTGATTACGTTACTAAGTGCGTAGAAGCTATTCCAACTAGTAGTGCTGATCATAACACCTCTATTAAGATGCTTAAAGAAGTTATTTTTCCGAGGTTTGGAGTCCCTAGATATCTTATGACTGATCGTGGTTCACATTTTATTCATGGTGCTTTCCATAAGATGCTTGCTAAGTATGATGTTAATCATAGAATCACATCTCCTTATCACCCGCAGTCTAGTGGTCAAGTAGAGTTGAGCAATAGAGAGCACAAATTAATTTTGCAAAAGACTGTGAATAGATCTAGAAAGAATTGGTCCAAGAAACTTGATGATGCATTATGGGCCTATAGAACTGCATATAAAAATCCTATGGGTATGTCTGCGTATAAGATGGTTTATGGAAAAGCATGTCACTTACCTCTAGAACTTGAACATAAAGCATATTGGGCTATTAAAGAGCTCAACTATGACTTCAAACTTTCCGGTTAGAAGAGGTTGTTTGACATTAGCTCACTTGATGAATGGAGAACCCAGGCTTACGAGAATGCCAAGCTGTTCAAAGAAAAGGTTAAAAGATGGCATGACAAAAGGATACAAAAGCGTGAGTTTAACGTAGGTGATTATGTGTTATTATTCAACTCTAGCTTAAGTTTTTTTGCAGGAAAACTTCTCTCTAAATGGGAAGGTCCTTATGTTATCAAGGAGGTCTATCATTCCGGTGCCATAAAAATCAACAACTTCAAAGGCACAAGTCCGAGAGTGGTGAACGGCCAAATAACCAAACATTATATTTCAGGTAATCCTATCAATGTTGAAAGTAATATTATTGAGACCGTAACCCCGGAGGAATACATAAGGGACACTTTCCAGAACATTTCAGACTCCAAAAAGGAATAGGTATGTGGTATGGTAAGTAAACCGACTCCAAAACAGTTCTAATAGCAATTTTTCTTCGTTTTGGAATATTTAAGAATTTTGGAAAGAAAGAAGTAATCCGGGACGGACACGAGGCCTCCACGAGGGTGGAGGGCACGCCCCCTGTCTCGTGGCCACCTCGTGTGCCTCCTGGACTCTGTTTTCTTGCACGTTACGTATTTTGGTCGGTAAAAATTCATTATATAATCTCCCGAAGGTTTTGACCACCGTATCACGCAAATATCCTCTGTTTTTGTTTCGAGCTGTTTTTCTCACAGATCTAGAGCACCATGACATCTCCAAGCGCTCCCAAGGACAAAGTTTTTCGAGAGGGTTATCAACCCCTATCTCGTGGACGTGCTGCAACACCCTCAAACCATTGAGATGCGTGAGGGGGTGCTGCACATCCGCAATGTGGAGGGACCAAGGCATACCGGAAGCGTGGAGACAAAGCTCGAAGCCATGGAGCAACAAGTTTTCAAGTGCCAAGGGATGGTGGAGCATGGACTCAATGCCAACCAGATGATGATCACGGAGTTCACCAACAATCACAAGTTAGATGCCAAGATCATTGGGGAGACCATCTTCGAGCTTCAAGAGAAAATCGAGCACCTCCAAGCCCAGATCTATGACCTGCAAAACCAAAACTGTAAGTATGAATATAGATTCAAGAGGATGAGTTTGGCTGCAGATTTGAGGATTCTGGAGACTCGATCATCCTTCTATGATGGTGAGCCTATGCCTTGGAAGACAGACGACAAGCCTACATCATCAACAACTCCTACTTCACCACCTCCGAGGACATAATCACATGGGTATGGGCACTCCCCTTGGCAACTGCCAAGCTTGGGGGAGGTGCCCCGGTGTCATATCACCATCACACTCCTATCTTTACCGTTTTACTTAGTTCGATCCTTTTAGTAATATCTTGATCTAGTATATTGAAGCTTTGGTATGAAGTAGTTTTGAGTTTTGCTTTGTGATCTCTTTATGTAATCAAGTCTGTGAGCTATCTATAATAAAGATTAGTGTTGAGTCAAGGGATTTGTTATCTTGCTATGATCTTGAGAAAGTAGAAAGAATAAAAAGAATAAAAGAGTTCATATTGATCTTATGGATAGTAATAACTTCACATATAAAAAGTATGAGGCATAAAAGATGTTGAGAGTTGACAAACATAGTTTTGGTCATCGTTGCAATTAATAGGAAGTAATAAGGAAAGAGAGGTTTTCACATACAAATATACTATCTTGGACATCTTTTATGATTGTGAAGCACTCATTAAGTATGACATGCTTAAAGAGTTGATGTTTGACAAGGAAGACAACGTAATGCTTTATGTTTTCTCACATCTCAGTTAAAGTATATTGTCATTGATCTTCCCAACATGTTGAGCTTGCCTTTCCCCCTCATGCTAGCCAAACTCCTTGCACCAAGTAGAGATACTACTTGTGCTTCCAAATATCCTTAAACCTAGTTTTTTCCATGAGAGTCCACCATACCTACCTATGGATTAAGTAAGATCCTTCAAGTAAGTTGTCATGTTGCAAGCAATAAAAATTGCTCTCTAAATATGTATGACTTATTAGTGTGATGAAAATAAGCATTATACGATCTTGTTATGGAAGCAATAAAAGCGACGGACTGCATAATAAAGGTCCATATACAAGTAGCAATATAAAGTGACATTCTTTCGCAGTAAGATTTTGTGCATCCACCCTAAAAGCACATGAAAACCTCTGCTTCCCTCTGCGAAGGGCCTATCTTTTACTTTATGTTTTTACTTTATGCTTGAGTCAAGGTGATCTTCACCTTTCCCTTTTTCATTTTATCCTTTGGCAAGCTCCTGGTGTTTGAAAGATCTTGATATATATATATCCAATTGGATGTAAGTTAGCATGAATTATTATTGTTGACTTCACCTAAAGGTTAATACATTGGGAGGCAACACAATAAGCCCCTATCTTTCTCAGTGTCCGGTTGAAACTCCATAACCACAAGTACCGCGTGAGTGTTAGCAATTGTAGAAGACTATATGATAGTTGAGTATGTGGACTTGCTGAAAAGCTCTATTCTTGACTCTTTCTGATGTTATGATAAATTGCAATTTCTTCAATGATTGCGATTATAGTTTATTAGTTTTCAATGAAGTTTCTAAACCATACTTGACATTGTGAATTGATTGTTACTTGAGCATAAGAAACCATATGACAAAAATCTATATATGTTGCTGTTATAAGAATGATCATGTTGCCCTCATGTCCGTCTTTTATTTTTATCGACACCTCTATCTCTAAACATGTGGACATATTTTTCAATTTTGGCTTTCGCTTCAGGACAAGCGAGGTCTAAGCTTGGGGGAGTTGATACATCCATTTTGCATCATGCTTTTATATCAATATTTATTGCATTATGGGCTGTTATTACACATTATATCCCAATACTTATGGCTATTCTCTCTTATTCTACAAGGTTTACCATGAAGAGGGGGGATGCCGGCAGCTGGAATTCTGGCTGGAAAAGGAGCAAATATTGGAAACCTATTCTACACAGCTCCAAAAATCCTGAAACTCCATGGAAGTTATTTTTGGAATTAATAAGAATTATTGAGCGAAGAAAACACAAGAGGGGGCCCACACCCTGGCCAGGAGGGCGGGGGGCGCCCCCACCCCTACTGGGCATGCCCCTATTTCCTGGGCCCCCCTAGTGTCCCTCCAGTGCCCATCTTCTGCTATATGAACGCTTTTACCCTGGAAAAAATCAGAGGCAAGCTTACGGGACGAAACTCCGCCGCCACGAGGTGGAACCTTGGCGGAACCAATCTAGGGCTCCGGCGAAGCTGTTCTGCCGGGGAAACTTCCCTCCGGGAGGGGGAAATCATCACCATCGTCATCACCAACGATCCTCTCATCGGTAGGGGGTCAATCACCATCAACATCTTCACCATCACCATCTCCTCTCAAAACCCTAGTTCATTTCTTGTATCCAAACCACAAATTGGTACCTGTGGGTTGCTAGTAGTGTTGATTACTCCTTGTAGTTGATGCTAATTGGTTTATTTGGTGGAAGATCATATGTTCAGATCCTTAATGCATATTAATACTCCTCTGATTATAAACATGAATATGCTTTGTGAGTAGTTACATTTGTAACTGAGGACTTGGGTGAAGTCTTGCTATTAGTAGTCATGTGAATTTGCTATTCGTTCGATATTTTGATGAGATGTATGTTGTCTCTCCTCTAGTGGTGTTATGTGAATGTCGACTACATCACACTTCACCATTATTTGGGCCTAGAGGAAGGCATTGGGAAGTAATAAGTAGATGATGGGTTGCTAGAGTGACAGAAGCTTAAACCCTAGTTTATGCGTTGCTTCGTAAGGGGCTGATTTGGATCCATATGTGTAATGTTGTGGTTAGGTTTACCTTAATACTTCTTTTGTAGTTGCGGATGCTTGCAATAGGGGTTAATCATAAGTGGGATGCTTGTCCAAGTAAGGGCAGTACCCAAACACGGGTCCACCCACATATCAAATTATCAAAGTACCAAACGCGAATCATATGAGCGTGATGAAAACTAGCTAGACGATAATTCCCATGTGTCCTCGGGAGCTCTTTTCTCATTATAAGAAATTGTCCAGGCTTATCCTTTGCTACAAAAAGGATTGGGCCACCTTGCTGCACTTTATTTACTTTTATTGCTTGTTACCCGTTACAACTTATCTTATCACAAAACTATCTGTTACCTACAATTTCAGTGCTTGCAGAGAAAACCTTACTGAAAACCGCTTGTCATTTCCTTCTGCTCCTCGTTGGGTTTGACACTCTTACTTATCGAAAGGACTACGATAGATCCCCTATACTTGTGGGTCATCAAGCTCCCTTCTTCGGCCCGGTAGAACTCCGCGGCATCCGATATGCTGCGCGGCAGATCTGCGAACGCTCCTGGAGAGCTCTGAATTCGGGTAAGTAAAAGGAAAGTCTCCTTCACATGCTTGCCTTATCCACCGCTATCTTCTTGGCCGCCTGAATCTCCTGAAGGGCCTTTTGGGCTTCGGTCTTGGCATCTTGTGCACTCTGGAGGGCCTTGCAAGCTTGGACTCTTGCGCCTTAGAGTCACGCTCCAAGGACTCGTTTTTTTTACGAAATCCTGGAGCTCTTGCTGGACCTCGTCGACTCGGGCCTCTTGTTTCTCGCGCTCAATGCATTCCTTGGCCGCTTTGTCTTCAGCCTCGGACAGCGCCTTCTTAAGGGCTGCCACTTCGGTCGTGGCCCCTATTAAAATTCATGATGCTTCTATTAGCATCAACAATTTTTCCTTTATATGACATACAGACGGGGCATGGTGTACCTTTGTTTTCTTCGAGCTGCCTCTTCACGAGGCCAAGCTCTTCCTCGTTCCGCTCCAGGTCCCACTTCAGTCCGGAGACCTCCGCAGTACGAGTGGCAGCAGCCAGCAGCGATGCCTGCTTATTCACATAGATATATTCTGATTAGAGTCCTGCGGATGTTATTTGATCCTTTGTTCGGCCTTTATTTCCGAACACCAAACAGAGCATCAGGGGCTACTGTCTATGCTGTGATATTTTCTTACAATTTGATTATTTACCTCAAAGCCTGTTAGGAGGTTGGCGCAGGCTTCGGTCAATCCGCTTTTGGAAGACTGAACCTTCTCAATCACCATACTCATAAGAGTACGGTGTTCGTCATCAATGGAAGCGCCCTGAAGCGCTTCCAGCAAGTTGTCCGATGCCTCTGGATGGACAGAGGTCATCGGCACAGGCGGCTCGCCCCCCTTAGCGAGGGGCTACCTGCTTGAATCCGGAACCACTGGAGGTTCTGGCGCAGTATCTAGCTGGGGGCCAAACTTGCTGCGGCCCCCATCGTCAGAATCCATGGGGGTCTTCCCCCATGTGCCCGGCGTCGGGGATTTTGCCTTGGGGCGTCTCCAGAACTGTCTCCCCCTGGTCCGGTATCCTCTGAGACAACACCTCGGTGTCATCGGAGGGCCGGGTGGTGGTGGCCGTCGGGAGTGAATCGATGTTCATTGCCGACTCGCTCAAAGACCCATCCGAGGAGGATACGTCGATGCGGGCTTTGGATGGACTGCATGATCATATTTAACATGATAAGAAGCAATAAAGCAAAACATGCCGGATGTATTATAGTGTCCGGATACTTACGACTTCGCCAGGGGCTTGTCCCTGGCCAGCCACTCCTCGTCGTTGTAGGCGGCTGTTGTGGAGTGGTCCGGAGGGAGGGTCTTTCCCTTCTTGGACCCTTCGGCCTCCCCACACGGGGCGGCCTTCCTTTTCTTGTCCCCCCCCCCCGGTTGGGGGGAGGACTTTCCTCTTCCTCCTCCTTGTTTTCATTGGAGGAGCGCACCTTGGTGTCTTCGGACAATGAGTCCGAAACAACCTTGCGCCAGAGACCTTTCCTGGTCCCCATGGCCTTCTTCTTGGCCTTCTTCTCCGGCACCTCATACGGCACCGGAAAACAGCATCTTCGTTAGGAGAGCCTTTGCTGGATCTTCGAGTAGTGGAGCTGGATAGTCGATCCGCTCCGCTGTCACTACCGAGTCCTGTTAAATTGGCATGGAGACTTAGATCCCTCCCACGAATATACTGGGGAAAGGAACATCTTGTGAAATATAAAGAGCTTACTGGATTGGCGGGGCGCTTTGCACTCAGTCCGCGATCCTCGGTAATGGGAGGAGGTACCTCGGCGGCCTTGAACAGCACCTTCCAGACGTCCTTGAGTGTCATGTCGAAGAGCTCTCACAGCGTCTGGTGTTCGGCCGGGTCGAACTCCCACATATTGAATGCCCGTCTTTGACACGGAAGGATCCGGCGGAAGAGCATGACCTGGACCACGTTAACAAGCTTGATTTTCTTGCTTATCATATTTTTGACACAGGTCTAGAGTCCGGTCAGCTCCACCGATGAACCCCAGGCTAAGCCCTTCTCTTTCCAGGAGGTGAGCCGCATGGGGATGCCGGATCGAAACTCGGGGGCCGCCGCCCAGTTGGCGTCGCGCAGCTCGGTGATATAGAACCACTCCGATTGACACCCCTTCACGGTCTCCACATAGGAGCCTTCGAGCCAGGTGACGTTGGGCATCTTGCCCACCATGGCGCCTCCGCACTCCGCTTGCTGGCCGGCCACCACCTTCGGCTTCACGTTGAAGGTCTTCAGCCACATGCCGAAGTGGGGCTTGATGCGGAGGAAGGCCTCGCACACGACGATAAACACCGAGATGTTGAGGATGAAATTGGGGGCCAGATCATGGAAGTCCAGCCCGTAGTAGAACATGAGCCAACGGACAAATGGGTGGAGGGGGAATCCCAGTCCGCGGACAAAGTGGGCAAGGAATACGACCCTCTCATGGGGTTCTGGAGTAGGGACGATCTGCCCTGCGTCTAGGAGCCGGTGATTGATGTTTGCGGCCAGGTATCCGGCTTCCCGGAGCTTCGTAATGTCCTCCTCCGTAACAGAGGAGACCATCCACTTGCCTCCCGCTCCGGACATGTTTGGAATGGCTTTGCGGAGAAGGTGAGAACTTGGGCGCTGGAGCTCGAGCGTGCAAGAATTGATGGGCAGGGGAAGAAGAAGGCATGGGTGAAAAGGAGGAATCCTTATCCCTTTATAAAGGTGGTAGAAGCTATGCGCCTCCCCACTTACCCCGTAAAATCGCTTATTCCCCAAGTGCCGTGATTGATGGCGCGGTTGGGCTACCCACACCCGTATTGATGAGAATCCCATGATAAGGGGACACGATCTCTGCTTCGACAAGACGTGCCAAGGAAACCACCTCGCAATATGTGTAGTAGCTGGTTGAGAAAAACGGTTCGAATAAATGACCGGGCCGTGGCGTGGTGTCACACTATGAAAAGTTGTCAGCAGATTAGATTTGTGGAATATTGTACTCTCTATGGTGGTATGTGGAATTTGTTTTGCAGAGCCGGACACGATCCTTGTGTTCCAAATCTTCTATGGAGTATTCGGAGAAGGAACCCGCCTTGCAATGCCGAAGACAATCTACGCGCCGGACTCATCGTCATTGAAGCCTGGTTCAGGGGCTACTGAGGGAGTCCTGGATTAGGGGGTCCTCGGACAGCCGGACTATATGCTTTGGCCGGACTATTGGACTATGAAGATACAAGATTGAAGACTTCATCCCGTGTCTGGGTGGGACTCTCCTTTGTGTGGAAGGCAAGCTTAGCAATTCGAATATGTAGATCTCCTTCTCTGTAACCGACTCTGTGTAACCCTAGCCCCCTCCGGTGTCTATATAAACCGGAGGGTTTAGTCCGTAGGACAACAACAATCATAATCATAGGTAGCTTCTAGGGTTTAGCCTCTACAATCTCGTGGTAGATCAACTCTTGTAATACTCATATCATCAAGATCAATCAAGCAGGAAGTAGGGTATTACCTCCATCGAGAGGGCCCGAACCTGGGTAAACATTGTGTCCCCCGCCTCCTGTTACCATTAGCCTTAGACGCACAGTTCGGGACCCCCTACCTGAGATCCTCCGGTTTTGACACCGACACCCCCCCCCATACACAAATATGGAAAGGGGGATTCGGCCCGGGCAGGCGCCCTAGGGCAGCCGCCGACCACTTGGGGTGCCCTAGGGGCTACCTCCCCTCCCCCTCCACACACACATATATATATATATATATGTGTGTGTGTGTGTGTGTGTGTGTGTGTGTGTGTGTGTGAGAGAGAGAGAGAGAGAGAGAGGAAGGAGAGGGGAAATAGACACCACGATTCCCTAGCCATGTGCGGCGCCCCTCTCCCTCTAGTTCGTCCCTCTGTCATATTTTTGTAGTGCTTAGGCGAAGCCCTGCGGAGATCACTTCACCATCACCGTCACCACGTCATCGTGCTGTCGAAACTCTTCCACTACCTTGCCGTCTTGCTGGATCAAGAAGGAGCGAACATCACTGAGCTGAACGTGTGCTGAACGCGGAGGTGCCGTATGTTCGGTACTCGATCCGTTGGATCGCGAAAAAAGTTCGACTACATCAACCGCGTTGTGAAACGCTTCTGCTTACTGTCTACGAGGGTATGTAGACACACTCTCCCCTCTCGTTTCTATGCATCTCCTTGATATATCTTGCGTGGGCGTAGGAAATTTTTTTATTTTTCATGCAACGTGCTCAACAGTGGCATCCGAGCCAGGTCTATGCGTAGACGATATGCACGAGTAGAATACAAAGAAGTTATGGGCGGTGATGTTCATACTACTTACCACCAACGTCTTATTTTGATTTGGCGGCATTGTGGGATGAAGCGGCCCGGACCAACTTACATGTACACGTACATAAACCTGGGAATGGTTTGGACTCAAACTATAGTTTCAGATCGGTTTTCCTATTGGTCTCCTTAGGTTTGGGTTAAATGGGTTGCCCTCCTAATGTAGACTGGTTTGGTTTGGGTTTTTCCTATTATCGGCTTGGTCTGGTTTGGTCTGCTCATCGACCAAACGGTCTCAAACTGTTCCAGCCCATGGATTGAGAACTAAACCAGCGACCAACTTCCCTTCCGGATCAAAGAAAGCATGCATTGGCAACGTTCTCCATTGCCGGTGTCAACAATGCTCTTGCTCTCTCAGTGACATGTCCGTGCTCTGGCATGTACCCGATCGGCATGTACTGCGCCAGCGCAGAGATGCAGACCAGCATCGATCAAGTTCTTTGGGCACTCGTCTCCCTAGCCTTGGCCTACTATGGCACGGCCATCGTCTGCTCCTCCTCGGCAATCTGGAGCCTTGTGAAGTGCTGCGACAACGTCCCCCGGCAGGACTGTGCGCTCTGCGTGGCCGCGGCGGTGCGGGCACGAGCCACAAGCTAAGCCTTCTTCTCAACACCCAGAACACCACCGCCATGGACCTGGTCACTTTCGACCGAGCGCAGGGGAAGTTCATGTTCGGCAACGGCGCGAACAATGAGCTGGCAACGGACACGGTGCATCTCAGATGTGGCGGCGGCAGCGGAACCAAGACGACCATCTACATGCTTGGGTGTTGCGCCAGGGACATCACAGTGGCGGACTGCGGGCTGTGCGTGGCACACATGGTGGCCGAGCTGCCCAACTACTGACCGCATGATATACAACAGTTGCATGGCGCTCTATGGGGTGTACCGCTACTTCTTCCCGCTCAACGGCGCCGGCGAGTTGGCCAACGAGGTCGAACTGTGCAAACAGGATTTCCTTAACCCGTGATGGATGGAGTTCGTTCAGCTATAGTCAACTACAGTGTTTATATCTAGCATTATAGGATGTTCTATGTACGATGCACGTACATTGTGGTGAGTAACATGCACATGCAGTAGCAGCTAATCGCTCTTCCAACGCCTCTCTTCTCTTCCGGTAGTAATCGGACACACCCTTGGTTTGAAACTTCAGTTTCAAACTGTATGCGGGTGAATAATTTTGATTGGTTTGGCTTCAAAATACGTACAGTTTGGATTGGTTTGGATTGTAGCATTCACTATTTAGTCTGGTTTGGTTCGGTTGATGCCCTTATACCTGTATGGGTTGGGCTGGATTCAATTTGGTTTACAAACTATTCTCAGGCTTACACGTACATGAGACCGGTTCCATCGACTAACATGCAACTAGTTTTGCATAAAGGTGGCTGGCGGGTGTCTGTTTCTCCTACTTTAGTTGAATCAATTTTGACTGCGGTCGGTCCTTGAAGAAGGTTAAAACATCAAACTTGATAAATCACCGTTGTGGTTTTTGCCGTAGGTAAGAACGTTTCTTGCTAGAAACCCGTAGCAGCCACGTAAAAGTTGCAACAACAAAGTAGAGGACATCTAACTTGTTTTTGCAAGGTATGTTGTGATATTATATGGTCAAGACATGATGTGTTATATGTTATTGTATGAGATGATCATGTTTTGTAATTTATCGGCAACTGGCAGGAGCCTTATGGTTATCTCTTTATTGTATGAAATGCAAACACCATGTAATTGCTTTGCTTTATCGCTATGCGTTAGCAATAGTGGTAGAAGCAATAGTTGGCGAGACGACCATGATGCAACGATCGAGATCAAGGTGTCGAGCCGCTGACGGTGGAGATCATGATGATGCTTTGGAGATGGAGATCAAAAGCATGAGATGATGATGGCCATATCATGTCACATATTTTGATTGCATGTGATGTTTATCTTTTATGCATCTTATTTTGCTTAGAACGACGGTAGCATTATAAGATGATCCCTTCACAAAATTTCAAGATATAAGTGTTTTCCCCGAGTATGCACCATTGCGAAAGTTCGTCGCTTCGAGACACCATATGATGATCTGGTGTGATAGACTCTACGTTCACATACAACGGGTGTAAGACAGTTTTGCACATGCAGAATACTTGGGTTAAACTTGACAAGCCTAGCATGTACAGACATGGTCTCGGAACACTTGAGACCTAAAGGTCGAACATGAGTCACATAGTAGATATGATCAACATAGAGATGTTCACCATTGATGACTACCCCATCTCACGTGATGATCGTGTAGGGGAACGCAATGGAAAATAAAAAATTTTGGTATAGCGAGCACGCCCAGGACCACTATGGAGACTGCATACAAGGTCTGGTCTGATCCGTACCGACTCGAAGCGCAGCGGAAGAAGAGTCAGTGTAGATCGTCGGTGCAGATCCCCGAAGCTAGGACTTACAACCTCCCAACCGCGAGGATGTACTCCCTCTCTGGACAGACCTTCGGGAGGCGGTCGGACAGTCCCCCGGACGATGTCGCGGAAAGCCCTTCGGGAGGACCATCAAAACTCGGACGAAGACTCGGACAGCCCTTCGGGAGGACACTCAAACAGCCCATCGGGCAAAAGATCGAAACTACAATCTTTCTACGGGGTTCCACACATACGGTGTCAGCTATCCGGTAGGGCTTCGCCGTCCAGAACTAGTTCCTGCCGGAACCCAGACAACCTTACGGCTCTACGAAACTCTTTTCGTGGGAGGGAGGGAAGAAGCCAGATAATGCATGGCATGTGTATGAGAGCAAGGGATGAAGAGATGGCAGCCCTCACCTCCTCTATTTATAGGAAAACCAAGGGGTAGTGTGCCTCCACATTTTTACCAAAAACCCCATGCATTAGGTCACACATGAGGGTGTTTAGGTAAAAATGGGATGCCATGTGGAGCTCCAAGGAGCTCCACCACCCATGGCCGGCCACCCCTAGGGGGCCCCCCAAATGGGGTTCCTTCCCTTGTAAGCCACTACCTTCTAGAACTTTGACCAAGTCCAAAAAGGTGGCTCTACATAAATATCCCAAAAAGCACTTTCACTATTCACGACGACATTTTTCAGCGTCTGATCGAACTGAAAATATTTATGTGGGCTAAGAACATTTCCAATACCCACTAAAATGATTTTCAACGTGTTCCGAAACAATTCCGGTTTTAGTGATTTTCCTCTGCGAAACGCATCTGAAGTGGCTCCGGCAGCTCCGGAACATTTCCGGTTTTTATCTCAGAAAATTCCAAAAAGCTTCTAGAATGATTCTGGCACCCTCCAAGAATTATCAGGCATGTGCCGAAACAAATTTGACTTAATGGTATATCCTGAAACAACTTCTCGGTATCATCAAAACATATCTGATGACCTCTCTCTGCGGTACGATTCCGCTGTCCGAAACCATTCCGGTGTCCGAAACTTTTTTCGGTGATTTTCTCTCAGACTCCCTGTCTAGTATTCAGCAGATAGATGACCCTTAAGCGTGTGACCCTATAGGTTCGGTGAAGTATAGACATGACCCGGAACCCCTTCCGATCAATGATCAACATCGGAGCCGTGGACACCCATATTGACCCCTATACCCACACAAATAAATATTCGAGTGAACCTCCAGTTGCAGTGAGCTATTCCTTTTACTTTCCGATATGTCACAAACACCCGAGGTGAGATTTATTGCATTCATGTGGATCAACAATTTGTCCAGCATGCAAGTTACCTCGTTACCGGTTTTACTTTTCTCGTTTCTGTGTTCCGGCATCCCGGTGATCAAATCACAATGTGTCTGGCCAGACGATGAGGGATACCGTTACACCGAGAGGGCCCGAGTATATCTCTCCATCTTCGGAGGAGCAAATCCCAATCTTGAGCTATCTTGTTACTTGTCATACTTTTCCGTGAACCCGTAAGTCGCCGTAATAGCCACCCAGTTACGGATGACGTTTAACAAACCCCAAAGTTCACGAAGCAAGTATGAAGGAACCCGATACTCTCACGGTCTAAGGAATTATGCAAACATTAACTTCTGTGTGTTATTAACCATGAACTTGTGACAAATGTATCTCATAGCATAACATCAAAATGGGTCGATTCAACACAAATGTTCTACCAACATTGTGCCCTCATAATTGCCAGCATATATATGCCCATGATCAGGAAAACATGATCATCATGCAATACATGAGCCAGTCTTAGAGGCAAGACTAGGAATACATTTTACCATTTAGTATACCACACGTGCACATGAGTTTTCCTCCGAGCCTCGTGGATATTGTAGACTCGAGAATCATTGCAGTTATAGCATGGAAGCTAAACATTCATTACAAACTTTGGAGATACAAAATAACTGTTATTACTGCCTCTAGGGCATATCTCCTACAGACTCCCACTTGCACTAGAGTCATAATCCAATTACATGGCTTCCCTAACACCAATGGCTATCCGGTGCTGCTCATGCTTTGCTCGTGGTAGAGGCTTTGTCATCGGGTCTGACACGTTCATATCCGTGTGAACTTTGCGTACTTTCACTAAACCCTCTTCGACATGATGTCAAATGAGTTTATATTTGCGTTGAATATGTCTTGTCTTATGGTGCGAACTTGGCTCCCTTGCCTGAGCCACGGCGCCACTTCTATCACAATAGATCTCCACTGGGTCCTGGGCACTAGGAACCACACCAAGGTCTTCAAGAAATTGCTTGATCCATACCGCCTCCTTGGAGGCTTCTGAAGCAGCAACATATTCTGCCTCCGTCGTAGAATCTGCCACAGTCTTTTGTTTGGAACTTTTCCAATCAACTGCGCCACCGTTCAATATGAAAACATAGCCTGACTGAGATTTGAAGTCATCTGGGTCAGTCATGAAGCCTGCATCAGTGTAACCACTTACAATGAGCTCTCCATCACCTTCGTACACAAAGAGTAAATCCTTGGTCCTTCTGAGGTACTTAAGAATACCCTTAACCGCGGCCCCGTGTTCCAACCCTGGATCACTTTGGTACGGGCTGCTAACACTTAGCGCATAGGAAACATCCGGTCTTGTACATAGCATGGCATACATAATAGAACCAACTGCCGAGGCATATGGAACATCATTCATTTGTACTCGCTCATCCAGAGTCTGAGGACTTTGATTCTTGCAAAGCATTGTGCCAGGTGACATGGGGAGTAGGCCTTTCTTGGAGTTCTCCATGTTTAACCTTTTCAACACCTTGTCAATGTACATGCTTTGGCTAAGCGCTATCAGGCGTTTTGATCTATCTCCATAGATTCTGATGCCCAATACATATGCCGCTTCACCTAAGTCTTTCATTGAAAACCTCTTTTTCAATGAGTCTTTTATTTCGCTAAGAAAATTCACGTCATTTCCAAGCAACAATATGTCATCCACATACAATATTAGAAATGCTTTTGCACTCCCACTAAACTTCTTGTAAACACAAGATTCTTCATCATTCCTGATGAAGCCAAACTCTTTGACCACTTCATCAAAACGAATGTTCCAGCTCCTTGATGCTTGCTTCAGACCATAAATGGCTTTCTGAAGTTTGCATACCTTTTCAGCATCCTCATGAATGACAAAACCTTCTGGCTGTATCATGTATACATCCTCTTTGAGGTTTCCATTTAGGAAAGCCGTTTTGACATCCATCTACCATATTTCATAGTCGAAATAAGCAGCAATTGCTAGAAATTTCCAAACAGACCTAAGCATAGCTACGAGCAAGAAAGTCTCGTCGTAGTCCACTCCTGGAACTTGCGTGAACCCTTTCGCGACAAGTCTAGCTTTATGGATAGTAATGTTACCATCCGCGTCCGTCTTTCTTTTGAAAATCCATTTACAACCAATCGGCTTTATACCTACTGGAAGTTCTTCCAAGTTCCAAACTTGGTTTTCGTACATGGATTCAATTTCGGATCTCCTGGCTTTGTGCCATTCTTTTGAGCTGGGCCCCGCCATCGCTTCCTTGTAGTGCGCAGGTTCATCGTCTTCAAGAATGAAGATTTCATTATGAAACCATTCAGGTGGCTGGATAGCCCTACCTGATCTGCACGGTTCAGTTACAACATTGTCTGAAGTCTCTGCATCACATGCGACAACTTCCGGCTCGGTTGTAGGGATAATTAGCGGAATTCCTTCCGGTTGCTTAGCCATATCAACGGTTGTCGACGATTCACTAATCTCATTAAGTTGTATTGTCCTCCCACTTAATTCTTTTGCGAGAAACTCTTTCTCGAGAAAGACTCTGTTTTTAGCGACAAACACTTTGCACTCGGAGGTTTGGTAGAAGAAATACCCAACAGTTGCCTTGGGATAACCTACAAAGTTACATTTGTCTGATCTGGGATCAAGTTTGCTCGGTTGTAAACGTTTTACATAAGCTTCACAACCCCAAACTTTGAGATGCGACAAAATGGGTTTCTTCCATGCCATAACTCGTATGGTGTCGTCTCAACAGATTTAGACGGTGCTGTGTTTAATGTGTAAGAGGCAGTGAGTAGTGCGTGACCCCAAAAAGATATCAGAAGATCCGTAAGAAACATCATCGACCTTACCGTGTCCAACAAGGTTCGGTTACATCATTCCGATACTCCGTTTCTTTGTGGAGTTCCGGGAGGCGTAAGATGTGAAACAATTCCACGGTCACTCAGATGTTGGCCAAACTCATGACTAAGATATTCGCCTCCGCGATCAGACCGCAAAAACTTAATCCTTTTGTTACGATGATTTTCTACCTCATTCTGAAATTCTTTGAACTTTTCAAAGGTTTCCGATTTATGCCTCACTAAGTAGATATAGCCATATCTACTCAAATCATCAGTAAAAGTCACAAAGTAGAAATATCCACCCCGTGCGCCTGTGTTCATTGGACCACATACATCACTATGTATTATTTCCAATAATTCACCCGCCCGTTCAGGATGACCCGTGAACGGCGTCTTGGTCATTTTCCCCATCAGGCAAGATTCACATGTGTCAAATGATTCAAAATCAAAGGACAGTAAAACTCCATCTTTATGGAGTTTTTGCATGTGTTTCTTTCCGATGTGGCCAAGCCGACAGTGCCACATGAAAGTGGTGGTGGTATCAGCCTTCTTAAGGCGTTTAGCATTCACGTTAAAGACATCATTCCCACATTCAAGATTTAGTATGAAAAGGCCCCCAACAATGGGTGCAAATCCATAAAACATATCCTTACAATAAAGTGAACAACCATTGTTCTCAGACTTGTACGAATACCCATCGTGTACCAAACATGATCCGGAGATAATGTTTCTACACAACAGTGGAACAAAATAACAGTTACTTAGTTCTAAGATAAATCCTGAAGGGAGACGTAGAGGCATAATGCCGACGGCTTGAGCGGCAATCCCAGCGCCGTTCCCGACGCGCATCACGACTTCATTCTTTGCTAGCCTGCGCACCTTCTGAGGCCCCTGTATCGAGTTGCAAATGTGAGCAACCGATCCGGTATCAAATACCCAAGACTTAGAGTTTTCGCTAGCAAGCAAAACGTCAATGACATTAACTTGTATAACAATTATTCCGTTTCCGGTTTTCCTGGTCTTCTTATCTTACAGATACTTGCAGTTTCTCTTCTAGTGTCCTGTGCCCTTGTAGTAGAAGCACTCAGTTTCATTCTTGGCTCCGCCCTTAGAGTTTCTTTGGGAGCCGGTCTTACCGGCGCCCTTGCCCTTCTTTGGCTTGCCTTTCTTATTTTTGAAACTGGCGGTTTTATTCACAAGCAATACTTGCTTGCGATTTTTCCGCAGTCCTCCTTCTATAGTTTTCAGCATGGCGAGCACCTCTTCCGGTGTCTTCTCCATCCCTGTCATGTTGTAGTTCATGACAAAACCGTCGTAAGACGGGGGGAGTGAAGAAAGCAACATGTCCATCATATGGCCAGGTGGAAGTGGAAATTGCAGGGCTTTAAGCCTTTCAGAATAGCCAATCATTTTGACCACATGTTCGCCAACTGAACTACCCTCAGCCATCTTGCAACCCATCAAAGCCTTCATGATATCATATCGTTCAGACTTTGCGGTTTCCTTGTACAGAGCATCCAATTCCCGAATCATATCACGGGGTTTATGGAATTCAAAACGTTTTTGAAGCCCTGTACTCATGCAAGCTAGCATGAGGCACTGCACTAAGTTGTGATCATCATCCTTAGTGGCCCAGACATTTTGTTCATCTTCCCGGGCCTCTGCCGCCAGTTTAGCTGGAAGAGCAGTTTCAAGCACGTACAATTTCTTAGCGCTCCTGAGGACAATCCTTAGGTTACGGACCCAGTCCGCATAGTTGTTTCCAGTCGTAGCTAACTTCTCTTTCTCTAACATCGGGCCTAAGTTGAACGCGGTGTTGCGAGCCATTTGATCTACAACGGAAAACACAAGTTTCACTTAGACTTTGTTTGTAATGAAATTTGCACTAGTGAATAAACATTTTTATTCTAAAGTGTGCTCCCACTAGAATCAATATCTCTCAAAATTGATTATGAGTGATACAAGACCCACATTTCGATTCAACGCCATTGATGTGGACATCACTGATGATGAGAATTTTAATTGGTAGGCAAACTTGCCGATCACATCTCCATGTGATTCTTGTTCATCTTTCGATGGGTGTGTTCCGAGCTCAGGACGATCATGCCTGAACGTCAAAGACAACCAAGTGATCTTGCTGCGAGGTCTGACCTCACCCGTCTCATTCCTCTCGATTCGTTCGTACCCATGTGGACATGGCGCACCCCAAAAAGATACGAATTTCAGACGGTGCTACACTTGGGTGAACACTAACTACTTTGATATTTTGAAGTGAGAGATCACCCTAAAAAAAGCGACTACCGCGCAATCAAGAAGGGTGCATCAAGAGGGATAAACATCTCAGGCAATTCATAATAGCATGATATGGTATAGCCTCTTCTGACGGAGAAGTCAAGTATTTCTTCGTCTCCGAAATTCGCGTCGGTGTTCACCTTTGCGAAGGTTGCCACCACCTTCTCGATGCACCAGATAATATTGCTATCTCCATAGCGGGTAAAATAAATGCATCACTTAAGGTTGACACGCAGGACATTAAAGTGCAATCATATGGCTCCAGCCATCATGCCGAATCATGACACGCAGGTCATGTTAAATACATCATATAGTCATCTCATACATAACCAAATTGAATATGAGCATTGCTATACCACATCACATGCACATCCTGCAAAACCAAGTTACACGTCTCTAATCGGTTTATGCAAAATTTTATTTTACGTGGCTTCTAAGGTTTATACTTAAACCGCAGCTACCAATGTTTTATCATCAAGTATGATTTTCAAGTTGCTAGATTAACATCTCAGGGTGTATGAAACACGAGATAATTAAATCTCGAGCCCCATACTAAACTTCGTCATACGCATGACCCCCGTGCAGATCATATCTGCAATGCCCTTTCATCTGCGAATTTCATCTTTCTTTTGACTATGGCAGAACCCAAAGAACTGATAGCACTTCCATGATCAATCAGGATCACGGATTGCCAGAACTTTGTCAAATTCCACCATGCTGTCTCGAGATTGAGCAAACGCAAATTCTAGGGAAGCAACAAGAATGTCGGGTAACAAATTTCATCTGTCACCCGCATAAATAATTTTCAGCAATAGATCTCATCTACTCCAAAATTATATTATGCAATACCCATACATCTCCATGTATTCTAGATCGTAACCTGCATCTACGCATAGCACGTCACTTGATGCCACTGTAGGGGAACGCAATGGAAAACAAAAAAAATCGGTATAGCGAACACGCCCAGGACCACTATGTAGAATGCATACAAGGTTTGATCTGATCCGTACCGACTCGAAGGGCAGCGGAAGAAGAGTCGGTGTAGATCGTCGGTGCAGATCCCCGCAGCTAGGATTTACAACCTCCCAACCGCGAGGATGTACTCCCTCTTCGGATAGCCGTTCGGGAGGCGGTCGGATAGTCCCCCGGACGATGTCGCGGACAGCCCTTCGGGAGGACCCTCAAAACTCGGACGAAGACTCGGAAAGCCCTTCAGGAGGACACTCGAACAGCCCCTCGGGCAAAAGATCAAAACTACAATCTCTCTACAGGGTTGCACACATACGGTGGCAGCTATCCGGCAGGGCTTCGCCGTCCAGAACTAGTTCCTGCCGGAACCCAGACAGCCTTACGGATCTACGAAACTCTTTTCGTGGGAGGGAGAGAAGAAGCCAGATAATGCATGGCATGTGTATGAGAGCAAGGGATGAAGAGATGGAAGCCCTCACCTCCTCTATTTATAGGAAAACCAAGGGGTAGTGCGCCTCCACATTTTTACCAAAAACCCCATGCATTAGGTCACACATGAGGGTGTTAAGGTAAAAATGGGATGCCATGTGGACCTCCAAGGAGCTCCACCACCCATGGCCAGCCACCCCTAGCCCCCCCCCCCCAAATGGGGTTCCTTCCCTTGTAAGCCACTACCTTCTAGAACTTTGACCAAGTCCAAAAAGGTGGCTCTACATAAATATCCCAAAAAGCACTTTCACTATTCATGACGACATTTTTCAGAGTCTGATCGAACTGAAAATATTTATGTGGGCTAAGAACATTTCCAATACCCACTAAAATGATATTCAACATGTTCCGAAACAATTCCGGTTTTGGTGATTTTCATCCGCGAAATGCATCTGAAGTGGCTCCGGCAGCTCCGGAACATTTCCGGTTTTTATCTCAGAAAATTCCAAAAAGCTTCCAGAATGATTCTGGCACCCTCCAAGAATTATCAGGCATGTGCGGAAACAAATTTGACTTAATGGTATATCCCGAAACAACTTTTCGGTATCATCAAAACTTATCTGATGACCTCTCTTTGCGGCACGATTCCGTTGTCCGAAACCATTCCGGTGTCCGAGACTTTTTTCGGTGATTTTCTCTCAGACTCCCTGTCTAGTATTCAGCAGATAGATGACCCTTAAGCGTGTGACCCTATAGGTTCAGTGAAGTATAGACATGACCCGGAACTCCTTTCGATCAATGATCAACATCGGAGTCGTGGACACCCATATTGACCCCTATACCCACACGAATAAATATTCGAGTGAACCTCCAGTTGTAGTGAGCTATTCCTTTTACTTCGCGATATGTCACAAACACCCGAGGTGAGATTTATTGCATTCCTGTGGATCAACAATTTGTCCAGCATGCAAGTTACCTCATTACCGGTTTTGTTCTCTTTTCTTGTTTTCGTGTTCCGGCATCCCGGTGATCAAATCACAATGTGGCTGGCCAGACGATGAGGGATACCGTTACACCGAGAGGGCCCGAGTATATCTCTCCATCGTCAGAGGAGCAAATCCCAATCTTGATCTATCTTGTTACTTGCCATACTTTTCCGTGAACCCGTAAGCCGCCGTAATAGCCACCCAGTTACGGATGACATTTAACAAACCCCAAAGTTCACGAAGCAAGTATGAAGGAACCCGATACTCTCATGGTCTAAGGAATTATGCAAACATTAACTTCTCTGTGTTATTAACCATTAACTTGTGACGAATGTATCTCATAGCATAACATCAAAATGGGTCAATTCAACACAAATGTTCTACCAACATCGTGCCCTCATAATTGCCAGCATATATATGCCCATGATCAGGAAAACATGATCATCATGCAATACATGAGCCAGTCTTAGAGGCAAGACTAGGAATACATTTTACCGTTTAGTATACTACACGTGCACATGAGTTTTCCTCCGAGCCTCGTGGATATTGTAGACTCGAGAATCATTGCAGTTATAGCATGGAAGCTAAACATTCATTACAAACTTTGGAGATACAAAATAACTGTTATTACTGCCTCTAGGGCATATCTCCTACAGATCGGACATGGGTTAGTTGATGTGGATCATGTATCACTCAGACAGCCTGAGGGATGTTGATTTAAGTGGGAGTTCATTAGTAATTTGATTAATTGAACTAAATTCATCATGAACTTAGTCCTGGTAGTATTTGAAAATCTATGTTGTAGATCAATAGCTCACGATGTAGCTCCCTTATTTTTTGATATGTTCCAAGAGAAAAATAAGTTGAAAGATGATAGTAGCAATGATGTAGATTTGGTCAATGATGTGAGGATTATCCTCATTGCTGCATAGAAGAATTATGTCCTTGATGCACCGCTAGGTGATAGACCTATTGCACAAGCAGATGCAGAAGCTATGAACGTTTGGCAAGCTCGATATGATGACTACTTAATAGTTTAGTGCGCTATGCTTTACGGCCTAGAACCGAGACTTCAAAAATGTCTTGAACGCCATAGAAAGACCTGAAATTGGTATTTCAGACTCATGCCCGTGTCGAGAGGTATGAGACCTCTGATAAGTACTTTGCCTACAAGATGGAGGATAATAACTCAGCCAGTGAGCATGTGCTCAGAATGTCTGGGGTACTACAATCGCTTGAATCAAGTGGGAGTTAATCTTCCAGATAAGATAGTGATTGACATAGTTCTCCAGTCACTATCACCAAGCTACTAGAACTTCATGATAAACTATAATATGCAAGGGATGATGAAAATGATTCCCGAGCTCTTCGTGATGCTGAAATTGGTGAAGGTAGAAATCAAGAAAGAGCATCAAGTGTTGATGGTTAATAAGACACTAATTTCAAGAAAAAGGGCAAGGGAAAGAAAGGTAACTTCAAGAAGAATGACAAACAAGTTGCCTCTCCCATGAAGAAGCCCAAAGCTGGACCCGAGACTGAAATTGAGTGCTGCTACTGCAAAGGAAATGGTCACTGGAAGGGGAACTGTCCCAAATGCTTGGCGGATAAGAAGGATCGCAAAGTGAACAGAAGTATATTTGATATACATGTTATTGATGTGTGCCTTACTAGCGTTCGAAGTATCCCCTAGGTATTTGATACCGGTTCAGTTGCTAAGATTAGTAATTCAAAACAGGAGTTGTGGAATAAACAGAGACTAGTTAAAGGCAAGGTGACGATGTGTGTCGGAATTGATTCCAAGTTTGATACAATCACCATCAAACACTCCCCACTACCTTCGGGATTAGTGTTGAACCTAAATAAATATTATTTGGTGTTTGCGTTGAGCATGAATATGATTAGATCATGTTTATTGCAATACGGTTATTCATTTAAGTTAGAGAATACTTGTTTTTCTATTTACATGAACAAAACCTTATATGGTCTTACACCCAATGTAAATGGTTTATTGAATCTCAATCGTAGTGATACACATATTCATAATATTGATGCCAAAAGATGTAAAGTTGAGATGATAGTGCAACATACTTGTGTGTCACGCCCAATATGCGACCCTATCCTAAAGGAACTCAAAGGTCCCACTAGGGATAGAAGCGCATATTGGAGACGCTTTCGCAAGGTGGATATCATTACATCATACCATTACATAATAGTTGGGGATACATACAAGAGGCAAACAATGCCACAAGAATAACATCAATACATCAACCATAAGATCAACATCCGACTACGGAGGAAACACAAACAGAAGCTCAAACGACATACACCCTGCTAGCCCAGGCTGCCGACCTGGAACCTATCCCCTGATCGAAGAAGAAGCAGAAGAAGAACTCCAAAACAAGCAAACATCGCTCTCGCGTCATGATCATCGCATAACCTGTACCTGCAACTGTTGTTGTAGTAATCTATGGGCCACGAGGACTCAGCAATCCCATTACCATGGGTATCAAGACTAGCAAAGCTTAATGGGTAAGGAAAGGGTAAATTGGTGAGGTTGCAGCAGTGACTAAGCATGATATGGTGGCTGACATACGCAAATAAGACTGAGAAGAGAAGCAACGGAACGGTCGTGAAGCTAGCAATGATCAAGAAGTGATCCTGAACTCCTACTTACGTCAAACATAACCCAAAACCGTGTTCACTTCCCGGACTCCGCCGAAAGGAGACCATCACGGCTACACACGCGGTTGATGCGTTTTAATTCGAATCTGGTGTCAAGTTCTCTACAACCGGATATTAACAAATTCCCATCTGCCACATAACCGCGGGCACGGCTCTCGAAAGTTTAAACCCTGCAGGGGTGTCCCAACTTAGCCCATCACAAGCTCTCACGGTCAACGAAGGATATTCCTTCTCCCAGGAAGACCCGATCAGTCTCGGAATCCCGGTTACAAGACATTTCGACAATGGTAAAACAAGACTAGCAAAGCCACCCGATGTGCTGACAAATCCCGATAGGAGCTGCACATATCTCGTTCTCAGGGCACACCGGATGAGACAGGATACGAGTAAAACCAGACCTCGAGTTTCCCCGAGGTGGCCCCGCAGGCGGCTCGGTTCGGACGAACACTCGAAGGAGCACTGGCCTGGGGGGGTTAAATAAAGGTGACCCTCGGGCTCCGGAAACCCAAGGGAAAAAGGCTTAGGTAGGCAAATGGTAAAACCAAGGTTGGGCATTGCTGGAGGAGTTTTATTCAAAGCGAACTGTCAAGGGGGTCCCATAAATCACCCAACCGCATCAGGAAAGCAAAATCAAGGAACATAACACCGGTATGACAGAAACTAGGGTGGCAAGAGTGGAACAAAACACTAGGCATAAGGCCGAGTCTTCCACCCTTTACCAAGTATATAGATGCATTAATTAAATAAGAGATATTGTGATATCCCAACATAATCCTGTCCATCATGGAGCAATCTTCAACTTCACTTGCAACTAATAATGCTATAAGAGGGGCTGAGCAAAGCGGTAACATAGCCAAGCAACGGTTTGCTAGGAAGGGTGAAAAGGTTAGAGGCTGACATGGCAATTTGGGAGCATTGATGAACAAGTGATAGGTAGCGTAGCATAGCGATAGAACGAAGCCACAAGCATAGCAATGATAGTAGTGAGATCCAGGGTGACGGTCATCTTGCCTGAAATCCCTCTAGGAAGAAGAATGAGTCCATGAAGAAGATGAATCCACGAAGACGAACCAAGCGTAGACGAACGAATCCTCACGATCGCAACGAAACAGGAACTAACGAGAAGGAGCATAACCGGAAAGAAGCAAACACACAGTAAACACACAACACATAAAAATGATAAGATGCTCAACCAAGCATGATGCATGACAAAGGCTATATGAAGCTACTCATGGCAAGAGATGATGCATACAAGAACAACATAGCCAAACAAGTTTAAATGAGACCGGAAACAACATATATCAAATCCGGTAAGTCCTCATATGCAAATTTCGCAATTGGTCCAGATCTGAATAAACCTTATGTTCAAGTTGTTAAACAGAAAGTTAAAATGCACCAAGGTGATCTACACAAAATTCTAGTCAAGTTACATATAAAGTTCATTTAGTTCGGAGCTACGGCCTAGAAGATATGAGCAAAACAAGTTAACCATGGCATTGATGCAAAATGCATACAAACATCAAGGAAACACACTCAAAACATGAATTCAACAAGGTAATATTAAGCTACATGCAATTCTAAGCAAGTTTTATATAGAGCATGCTCAAAACGGAGCAATGGTACAACACATACACTCCAAACAAGATATAACAAAAATCTGTCCAAAACCACAACTAGGCATCTTGCAAGCATCATGGAAATATGCTACAACACCTCAACATGAAAACAAAAGGCATGGACATGATTTACAGGTAGAGCATTACAAAACATGAACACTGAGCTATCTCCAGAAATCAATAGAACATGCTCAAAAAGACATGGCAAGGTTGCAAATAATAATAGTTCACAGACTTAGCAGAAAATCACTGAGCATGACAGAAATAACATCAGGTTGCAATGTTTAGAGCTATCAACCAACATGTTACAGCAAGCTATCATGGCACAATAGAGCATGGTATGCTAATACTAAAGACAAAGAACAAAACTCCCTTACTGAACTAATTCCAAAGATCAACAAAAAAGATGGTAGGATCCATGCAAACATGGCAAATGATATGACAGATTCAGAATAACAGTACATGGCAGGACAACGATAAGTAGGCAGGTTGGTGAGCTTGTACCACTCACCACAGAGCAATACATGGCATGACAAGGTGCCCAACAGTAAGACTACATAATTATGAATCTAAACATAGCAATAGCATAGTCATAGGCTGCATGGATCACTAGCAAAACAACTGGCAAAACTGAACTTAATGTTAACAGGCTGACAGCAACATTATTTAGCAATTTGGGAGCAAGATTACAACAAGCTATAGCAGGCTATAAATGCAACCAAGGGCATGGACGGATATAGTACAACATGTGGAACAAAACATCCTTAGTGAACATCTCCAGATTATGCATAGAATGACTTGTAGCAGCAGGTTTAGATAGCATCATGATATAGCAGATTTAGCCTAGCAAAACAGTAACAGCAAGTAGCCCACTTCACGAGCTTTATGCACTCACCACAAGGCACACAAAAATACATGGATTGCACCACTGTAAAGATGGCATGGATATTCTCCTAAAACATGCAGACATCATGCTCAAAGGATGCACACACAAAATGCAACAAAAAAGACAAAACAGCAAGTTATAACAGTCTCAGCAGATTAACATCACTTAGCACTCTTGCAATGATGATTAAGGCATCAAGGTGGACTCGAAAAAGCATGGCACAGTGGAATGAAATGAATAGCCTCCCGCGATGAACATTTTGATATATCACACGCACAAAACGGAGCTACAGTCATGGAGATATGATGCAATGAACATGGCAACAAAATTTTGAAAACTTTGGGAGAAAATTCAACCTCACAGATCTAGGGTTTCTGCACGGATTTCAAGGATGGCCAGGGTTCGCCGGAGAGCTCGCCAGAGTTGACGGGGAGGAGACCGGAGCTCGAGGAAGACCGGAGGAGGCCGGGGAGGGCGGATCCGGACCGGATCTCGCCGGATCCGACCGGATCCCGGTGAGAGGCGGCGTGGGGACGCGGACGGCGCGCGGCGGCGAGGCGCAAGCGGCTCCGGCGGGGAGCTCGCCGGTGGGAGACGGGGCGCAAGGCGGCTCGGCGGGAGCTGCGGGGCAGCGCGGTGGAAGGCGATGCGGCGAGGCGCGCCGGCGACGGGGACGGGACCCGGCGGCGGGCGGCCGCTGGAGGCACGGGAGCGGCGCGGCGAC
>NC_041389.1:77247079-77257279 GCF_002162155.2 Triticum dicoccoides | reverse complement strand
CGGGCGAGGCGGGCGCCTTGGGCCCGGTCGCGGTCGGGGCGGGCCTGGCCTGGGCCTGGGCGGGCCGGCGGCAGAGACGGGCGGCGGGGGACACGTGGCGCGAGGGGAGTGGCTGCGGGTGGCGGCGGGGGCGTGTCCGGCGCAGGGTGGACACGTCCCGCAGCACGGGGAGGTGGAAGCTAGGGTTCATCCGGGTTTTTGGGGGAGAGGGACATATTTATAGGTAGACGGAGCTAGGAGAGTCCAAATGGGGAGCGGTTTTCGTCCACACGATCACGATCAAACGACCGAGAACATGGGGGGGTTCGGATGGGCTCATGGGCTGTGGTGAAGATGGGTTGGGCTGCAAAGAGAGAGGGGTTTCGGGCTATGCGATTAACCATTGGGGCGTCAAATGGACTCCGAATGCGACGAAAATTGACAAGCGGTCTACCTATTCTAAAACAACACCGAACGCCAAGTTTCATCCCGTTCCGAGAACATTTTTCTCCCGCTCATGAAACAAGGTCTGAGAGGGGCGACGGGGCATGTGCGAGTGCGGTTGGGCTCAGAACGGACAATGGAGAGAACCGGGGGAACCCGAACGGATGCAAGTTTTGAAAAACATGATGATGCAATGCAGATGATGACATAGCAAAATGCAACACGCAAGCAAATGACATGGCAACAACGACGAATAGCTGGAAGACACCTGGCGCATCGGATCCGGGGTGTTACATTGTGGCACTGCCGTTTAGGTCATATTGGTGTAAAGCATATAAAGAAACTCCATGCAGATGGACTTTTGGAATCACTTGATTATGAATCATTTGATACTTGTGAACCATGCCTCATGGGCAAGATGACTAAAACTCTGTTATCCGGAACAATGGAGAGAGCTAATGAGTTATTGGAAATAATACATACCGATGTATGCGGTCCGATGAGTGTTGAAGCACGCGGCAGGTATCGTTATTTTTTGACCTTCACAGATGATTTGAGTAGATATGGGTATATCTACTTGATGAAACACAAGTCTAAAACATTTGAAAAGTTCAAAGAATTTCAGAGTGAAGTGGAGAATCATCGTAACAAGAAAATAAATTTTCTACAATCTGATCGCAGAGGCGAATATTTGAGTTACGAGTTTGGCCTTCATTTAAAATAATGTGGAATTATTTCACAACTCACGCCACCTGGAACGCCATAGCGTAATGGTGTGTTTGAACGTCGTAACCGTACTTTATTGGATATGGTGCGTTCTATGATGTCTCTTACCGATTTACCACTATCATTTTGGGGTTATGCATTAGAGACAGCCGCATTCACGTAAAATAAGGCACTGTCTAAATCCATTGAGACGACACCGTACGAATTGTGGTTTGGCAAGAAACCTAAGTTGTCGTTTCATAAAGTTTGTGGATGCGACGCTTATGTCAAAAGGCTTTAGCCTGATAAGCTCGAACCCAAATCGGAGAAGTGCATCTTCATAGGATACCCTAAAGAAACTATTGCGTACACCTTCTACCACAGATCCAAAGGCAAGATCTTTGTTGCTGAGAATGGGTCCTTTCTAGAGAAGGAGTTTCTCTCGAAAGAAGTGAGTGGGAGGAAAGTAGAACTTGATGAGGTAGTTGTACCTTCTCTCAAATTGGAAAGTAGCTCACCAGGGAAAACCATTCCCGTGATGCCCGCACCAACTAGAGAGGAAGCTAATGATGATGATCATGAAACTTTGGATCAAGTTACTACTGAACTTCATAGGTCAACCAGAGCACGATCCGCACCAGAGTGGTATGGTAATCATGTACTGTAAGTCATGTTACTAGACCAAGGCAAACCTACGAACTATGAAGAAGCTATGATGAGCCCAGATTCCGACAGATGGCTTGAGGCCATGAAACCTGAGATAGGATCCATGTATGAGAACAAAGTATGGACTTTGGTGGACTTGCCTGATGATCAGCAAGCCATAGAAAATAAATGGATCTTCAAGAAGAAGACTGACGTTGATGGTAATGTTACTGTCTACAAAGATTAACTTGTCGCAAAAGGTTTTTGACAAGTTCAAGGGGTTGACCATGATGAGACTTTCTCACCCATAGCAATTCTTAAGTCCGTCTGAATCATGTTAGCAATTGCCACATTTCATGATTATGAAATTTGGCAAATGGACGTCAAGATTGCATTCCTTAATGGATTTCTTAAAGAAGAGTTGTATATGATGCAACCAGAAGGTTTTGTCGATCCTAAAGGTGCTAACAAAGTGTGGAAGCTCAAGCATCCATCTATGGACTAGTGCAAGCATCTCGGAGCTGGAATATATGCTTTGATGAGGTGATCAAAGCATATGGTTTTATACAGACTTATGGTGAAGCATGTACTTACAAGAAAGTGAGTGGGAGCTCTGTAGCATTTCTGATATTATATGTGGATGACATATTGCTGATTGGAAATGATATAGAATTTCTGGATAGCATAAAAGGATACTTGAATAAGAATTTTTCAATGAAAGACCTTGGTGAAGCTACTTAGGTATTGGGCATCAAGATCTATAGAGATAAATCAGGATGCTTGATAGGACTTTCACAAAGCACATACCTTGACGAAGTTTTTGAAGAAGTTCAAAATGGATCAGTCAAAGAAAGGGCTCTTGCCTGTATTGCAAGGTATGAAGTTGAGTAAGACTCAAAGCCCGACCACGGCAGAAGATAGAGAGAGAATGAAAGTCATTGCCTATGCCTCAGCCATAGGTTCTATAAAGTATGCCATGCTGTGTACCAGACCTGTTGTGTGCCTTGCCATGAGTTTGGCAAAGGGGATACAATAGTGATCCAGGAGTCGATCATTGGACAACGGTCAAAATTATCCTTAGGTACCTAAGAGGACTAAGGAAAAGTTTCTCGGTTATGGAGGTGATAAAGAGTTCGTCATAAAGGGTTACGTCGATGCAAGCTTTGACACTGATCCAGATGACTTTAGGTCTCAATCTGGATACGTATTGAAAGTGGGAGAAATTAGGTAGAGTAGCTCCATGCAGAGCATTGTAGACATAGAATTTTGCAAAATACATACGGATCTGAATATGACAAATCTGTTGACTAATCCTTTCCCACAAGCAAAACATGATCACACCTTAGTAATCTTTGAGTATTAATCACATGGCGATGTGAACTAGATTATTGAGTGTAGTAAACTCTTTGGGTGTTAGTCACATAGAGATGTGAACTGTGGGTGCTAATCACATGTCGATGTAAACTAGATTATTCACTCTAGTGCAAGTGGGAGACTGAAGGAAATATGCCCTAGAGGCAATAATAAATTGTTGTTTTATATTTCCTTATTCATGATAAAGGTTTATTATTCAAGATAGAATTGTATTGATTGGAAACTTAAATAGATGTGGGAATATGTAAACAAATACCGTGTCCCTATTAAGCCTCTACTAGACTAGCTTGTTGATCAAAGACGGTTAAGGTTTCCTAACCATGGACATGTGTTGTCATTTGATAACGGGATCACATCATTATGAGAATGATGTGATGGACAAGACCCATCCATTAGCTTAGCATAATTATCGTTCAGTGTTTTGCTATTGCTTTCTTCATGTCAAATATATATTCCTTCGACTATGAGATTATGCAACTCCCGGATACCGGAGGGATACCTTGTGTGCTATCACCGTCACAACCTAATCGAGTGATCATAAATATTCTCTACAGGTATCTCCGAAGGTGTTTGTTGAGTTGGCATAAATCAAGATTAGGACTTGTCACGCCAAGTATCGGAGAGGTATCTCTGGGCCCTCTCGGTAATAGGCATCATATACAAGCAAACGACTAAGGAGTTAGTCACGAGATGATGTATTACGGAACAAGTAAATAGACTTGTCGGTAACGAGATTGAACTAGGTATATAGATACTGACGATCGAGTCTCGGGCAAGTAACATACCGATGGACAAAGGGAATTATGTATGGTGGCATAACGGTTCGACCGATAAAGACCTTTGTAGAATATGTTGGAACCAATATGGGCATCCAGGTTCCGCTATTTGTTATTGACCGGAGAGGTGTCTCGGTCATGTATACATAGTTCTCGAACCCTAGGGTCCGCACGCTTAACGTTTGTTGACGATATAGTGTTATATGAGTTATATGATTTGGTAACCGAATGTTGTTCGAAGTCCTGGATGAGATCATGGACATGACGAGGAGTATCGAAATGGTTCAGAGGTAAAGATTGATATATACGACAATGGTATTCGAACATCGGAAGAGTTTCGGAGTGCACCGGGTCTTCATCGGGGCAATGGAAGGGGTTCCGGACACCCCCGACAAGTGTATGGGCCTTATGAGCCAAAGGAGGAGAAGCACACCAGCCCAAAAGGGGATGGTGCGCCCCTTCCACCCCTTGCCCACGTACCAAAGAGGGTGGGAAGGAAGGGGAAGGCGCCCCAAAGGCAACCAACCCCCCTTTCCTCCCCCCCCATACACAAATATGGAAAAGGGGGATTCAGCCAGGGCAGGCACCCTAGGGCAGCCGCCGGCCACTTGGGGTGCCCTAGGGGCTGCCTCCTCTCCCCCTCCAGCAATATATATGAGAGGAAGG
Organism: Triticum dicoccoides; assembly: GCF_002162155.2. Taxonomy (NCBI): domain Eukaryota; kingdom Viridiplantae; phylum Streptophyta; class Magnoliopsida; order Poales; family Poaceae; genus Triticum; species Triticum dicoccoides. Next base: position 77,252,690 of record NC_041389.1, on the reverse strand, counting down.
AGAGAGGCAACGGACACCACGATTCCCTATCCATGTGCGGCGCCCCTCTCCCTCTAATTCGTCCCTCGGTCATATTTTCATAGTGCTTAGGTGAAGCCCTGCGGAGATCACTTCACCATCATCGTCCCCACGCTATCGTGCTGTCGGAACTCATCCACTAGCTCGCCGTCTTGCTGGGTCAAGAAGGTGTGGATGTCACCGAGTTGAACGTCTGGAATTTGGCAGACTTTTGGGGAAGGAACTTTGAAAGGAATAGAATTTTTTTCGTGCGCTTGACATACATGATGCTCGTCCACTAGGCAGGGACGGGAGGCATGGCTTGATGGTACGACCGGATCCTCAAGTACAAACAATGATGAGGGGTCATGAAAAATGTTATGGAAAACACAAGTTTCGGCAAAGATTCAGATGTTCATGTGGCACTTGTCGAAGCACTCCATACCAAGGACGTGAGAGCAGGTCAACACATGACAAATTCCAGCTCTTGCGGATTATGTGGAGGACCAGATTCATGGAGGCACTCACTCTTGGGGTGCACGTTGGCTAGATGCACTTGGGCACTCATGGACGACTATCTTGTCGGATACCTTATTGCTATGGCGGAACCTAACCCTAAGAACTGTCTATTCTTGATGACTGACTCGCTGCAACATATGCAGTTTAACCTTATGGGATATCTGTCCATCATGAAGGAAATCCATCCACATGGGAATCTTCGAAAGTCCTCAAGCTACACATGCGTTCATAGACAGATACTTGGCTGAGCTGGAGATTCCAAAAGAGAAGCAATCGATTCGAAGTATGGGCCCAATCACCATCCCAAGACAAGTTCAACGCTAGAAGGCTCCCCCGACTGGTTTTGCCAAGGTTCATGTGATGCATGTGTGTCTATGCAGTCGAGGGGTGGCACAGCAGCAATGGTCTATCATGATGAGCACAACAACTTTTTGGGAAGCTCGGCGTTGGTGATCCACGGGATCCATGAACCTGCAACTCTCGAGGCGATCGCCTGTCGGGAAGCACCCATGGTCGCGGAAGATTATTGTGCTTCAGTTTGTGGTCACGTGTGACGCGAAGCAGGTTGTGGGTGATATTCTTAATGTCAACCAAGGGCAGTATGCAACTATCATTAGTTAAATTCAACATAGGGCTTCTGTGCTTAACCGTAATTTTATTTTTGAAGGCCATGAATCGAACATGGAAGCACATACTTTAGCTAAGTTTTCACATTCTTTAGGTCCAAGACGCCATGTGTGGTTAGGTCACCCCCATTATCTGAGATGTACCCATATTCTGTGGTATTTCATCAGTAAAGCTTAACTTTACCCCTAAAAAAGCTAGCCAGCATGGCAAAAGGGTAGCATGTTTGCTTTTCATTTTTTGCTTCCATTTTTCACATTTTCTTAATTTTGTTTACATTTCAAAATATTTAAATATATGTATTCAAAAAACAATTTGCATATTTTTTTGAAAATGTTAATCATGCATTTGAAAATATTAAACATGTATAAAAAATGCTTCGGGTGTACAAGAAAAATGTACGTTGTGCACGAAAAAAAGTAGACATCAAAAGATATATTTGATTTTTTTTATTCATGTACATGAAGAAAATGTTAAACATATATGTAAAATGTTTTAGATGTATACAAAAATGGGCAGTGTTCCCCTAGTGTTTTGGAGATTGTTACCAAAAACTGGCATGGACTGATTTGTTTGCGAGTGCACACAGAGAGAAAGATTCCATGAAAGCCCGAGAAGAATGTCGTATTCAGAGAGAAGTTCGAAGAACTTCACCGAAGATTATCTGCTTTACAGAGAAGGATGAACTACATGTTGAGAAGAAGTGGAAGCAAAAGATTGTATCAAAGGAATTAACCCCTTAAATTTGTTGCCGACGTGAAGCAAATATTCATTCGGAGTGTCTGAGGAAGAATGACTGCAGTCGAGAAGATTGAAGGCGAAGTGAAGATGTAGCATTCCTCGCATGGTTTCTTTTCTTCTCTTATTTGAGTCATAGGACCTTCCTACTATTAAGAGGGGTATAGGTTCTCGAAGCTTAGGTCCAATGTGATGCCTAGCCAAAACCGATGAGAGACAGAGAGAAATCTCTTTGTGTTCCGACATAAGACGTTGTTCTTCGGTGATGCACGAGATATCATTAAGACCAAGGAGTTAGCATTTCTTGCTCCGCAAGGGATGTTACCGTTGTGCTCAAAATCTGCACGTTGGAAATGTGTCGTTCGGTCATTAGGGATCCGCGTGTCCAATTTGGTCAGTTCCATCAGGGAAGACTGCTGCTATAAATGGACACCCCGCTCCAATGTTGTCTGTTGGCTGCTCCGCTTAAGATTTCTGATAAGATTGATCCCCCTCTTGAGAGATTTGAGTTTAGCATCCACCAAAGAAAACCAAGAGACAAAACTTAGACAATGGTTGAGCATCATAGTAGATCCGAGTTAGAGTTCTTGTAGCGATTACTCTTGAGAGTTGCACACTCTCTAGGTGGATAGGTGTTGGCTTGAGTGACGAAGAGTAATTGTCTTCACCAAGCAACGTCTTCAGCAACCAAGAGTAGTTGTGGTTCATGAAGAAGTCCGTCGAACGTTTGGAGATCACCGACAAGTATCTACCACGAGTGCAATCAACTGGAGTATGATCAGCCCCGAGTTGAAGGAGAATGGGATGAAGAGAGGTTTGGTAATCTGTTCAATCACAAGTCCCTCCAACCAGACGTAGTCCTTTGGCAGAAGGGCGAACTGGTCTACCAAATCCATTTGTTGCCATCGAGCACCACCGGTTCATTCTGCTCTACTGCAATTCCTTCAGTAGTTTACTTTCGTGCTCGGTATCGATAGTTATTTGTGGTCTACTATTTTTGCCGGTTGTTGCTCGACTGTTTCATCAATGTTGTTTAGTATCTTTCAGTTGGTTGTTCTCAAAGTTGTATGTTTGTATGTGCGCCTCCTAGTTTTGTGGTGTTACTTTGTCATTCACCTGAGTTCTATTCTTAGTAACATCTCACAGTAGTTTGCATTAGCTAGTATCAGTGTTTAGTTCCTCGTGCTTGCTTATCTATCTGTCATAGTTGTTCTTCGTATCTCACTTACCTTCAAGCGTTCTAGTTCATCTCTATTTTCTAGCTTATGCTACTCTATCTGCTAGCATACACCATTTCCATCATAATTATCAAACCTGTGATTTATTATGCGCGAACGATTATAGCATCCTTCCTCGAAAGGTTTTCTTAGCTCTAATTTACTTGTTTGCTTTCGTTCTACTGTACTTATTCCGCTACTGTGTTTGGGTTTGGTTCAAACTTTAATTATAATTTTTAAATCTCCCATTCACCCTGCTCTAGTCGATATACTCTCGGTCCTTACAGTTGGTATTAGAGAAAGGTCTCATTGTCTCTGTTTATTAAAGGTCTAGCCGCCTTGGAGTTTTGAGTATGTCGTATGCAGGTAGATCCATGCGCTCTGAAAGATTTCCTATCTTCAATGGAAATGACTATCTCTACTGGCAAGGCAGGATGAGAATTAGGGGTTGTTTTGTTCTTGCCTGTAGCTGCCCAGCCAATATTGGCTTGCAAATTATTTGGCATGGGACTCCACCGCCTAGGGTTGGCCAAAAATTTGGTAAGAATCTGTGAAGGAAGGAATAGAGGACTCGTTGGCAGCCAAATATTTGGCAACAAAGCAAAAAGCATATAAGAGATTTGGCAAGACTAATATTTTGGTAGGTGGGTTGGGGCATAAACCAAACAACCCCTTAGACTTCAAGCTATCACTGAGGAGCTATGCAGATTGTGGAAAGTGGATATACCATTTAGCACCCAGAGACTCCTACTCTCAAAGATGAAGCAAACATTCGGTTGAATGCTCAAGAAAAAGATATCATCTGTGATAGCATCTCTAGAGATATTTTGTCATTCGTTTCAGAAATCCTGATACACGTAAGAAAATTTGGGATGCCATCAAAAATGGTCATGAAGGTGTAATCATCAGAACTGAAGCACACACAGATATGCTTCGTGCCATGTTTGCTCACTCCTGAAGTCTTCGAAAAGAAAGTTTCATGGAACTCACCAATTGCTTAACCAACATTATTGAACTATTACATCAACGTGGAGTAGAATATATCACCAATCAAGATGTGGTCAACAAGCTGCTCAGTGCTCTTGATGCATCCTTTGATCCAATCATTGCTGAGATCAGCAAAGACCTGACTATGAAGAACTTCATTATTTTGAGATCATGATGTTGTTGACTATACATGAATAAAAAATGCAGCAAGAAAACGAGCAACCCAAATCTTCTTCAAATAGTGAAGGAGAAATTCTATCAAACTATGTTAGCTCTCAAGAAGAAGAAAAACCGAGAATCAACACTTTGTTACAAGAGAACTTGAAATGCTCAAACGCCTCAACAACCTCAGAAGATAGAATTTGTATCTTAATAATGCTGACAAAGATGAACCATCCGAATCTTCAAGAAGATTACCTCCTAAGGAAACAAAGTGCTACAAATGAAAACATTATGTTCATTTCATTGTCGACTGCCCCAACTGGGAGTTGAATGCAAAACCCCAGAAGATGGCATGTTCTCCATTGCTTTGGATTCATACGGACAAATCGTCACACTAAGCTCGCAAAGAAGAATGAACCATCTACATCCTCTTCAAAGAGACTAGTCACTGACGCCTGAGCTAAATGTTTGATCGAATCCAATATCAAGAGAATGTCTTAGCTGGTTGGTGTCACTACAAAAAAAAGACACATCCGTGACATTTTGGGCCGAACGAAAAAAAATTCTGCCATACATATGACACTTCTATGACGATAATTGTGACAAAACCCGGTATCATCATAGATGTGGTGGGCTCCTACTTCTATGACAAAAAATCATGACAGAAAATTGGCTTTTCGTCCTGGGCAGGCCGGAGACGCAGCTACATGACATTCTTTGGGCCGTCCATGACGGAAAAAACCGTGGTAGAAGCGAGGGGGAGGAAAATTTCCGGGAGTTGCCGGTTACGGTGGGAGGTCGGGGGCGGAGCGATGCGCGTTTCTCTCCTACATACGCTCGTGTGTGCGAGGCATTGTCTCTAACTGAAGCCGAGCGAGGCGTTGGGCTCTAACTGAACCCGAGCAATTGCACTGCAGGCTACGCGTTACTGAACCCGAGCGATCGATCGATGGCTGTTAACTAAACCCGATGGAGCGATTCCTTCGCTACTGCTGCTAACTGAAGCCGATCGATGCTGCCTCTGGGATGAACAGTGAGCATTGCGGGGGGTTTTGGATGAACAGTGAGCGGTGGCGTTGCCTCTGGATGAACAGGAATCCGTGGTGTGGAGGGCTGGATGAACAGTAGACGGTGGAGGGGTGGCCGTGGAGGGGTGGTTGAACAGGACCCCGTGGTGTGGAGGGCTGGATGAACAGTAGACGGTGGAGGGGTGCCCGTGGAGGGGTGGTTGAACATTAGCCGGTGGAGTAGCGCACGGTGGAGGCTGGATGAACAGGAGCCCGTGGAGGCTGGAGGAGGTCGACGGTAGCCCGTGGAGGCTGGAGGAGGTCGACGGTGGAGATGAACAGTATCCCATGGAGTCCCGT